>NC_143542.1:2442296-2601463 GCF_031878675.1 Megascapheus bottae | reverse complement strand
GCCTGGCTGGGGAGCAGGAGGGGGTGGGGGATGGGGCTAGGGAGGCACTATCTCCAGAGCAGAGCAAGGAGGTGCGGGCTGGACCTAGAAGTGGGAGGCAAGGGTCTGTGGTGTGGGGTCCCCTGCAATGGCTACTCTTCTCTTTTGGGCAGGATACCCAATCCCCAAGCCAGATTTGATCTTCCGCCTGGAACAAGGGGAAGAACCCTGGGTCCCAGATAGCCACCATCCTGAGGAGGGTGACATTGTCACTGGCGTCTACACAGGTGAGCATGACATGGGATTTTATGTGGTTGCTGTTAATGTCGCTACTTGGAGATCTTGCAGACTGGCCTTTCCCCAGGCTGTCTGCAGGCCTGGTTCCCAGTTCCTCTGCCACTTCCAGTGGTCAGTGCTAGTGGTTTGTATGTTGAGAGGACAGAGCCACCCAGCCTCCGCCCTTGCCTCTTGGGTTCTCCTGGTATGGCTCCATAAGGGCCTATAGGCTGTAAGGCCTTTATGAGCTGAAGCATAGCTCCTGGTTTATCTTTTTTCTTTTTTTTCCCTCAGTTGTGGGACTTGAACTCTGGGCCTGGTCATTGTCCCTGAGCTCTTCAGCTCAAGGCTACTGCCCTACCCCTTGAGCCACAGCGCCACTTCTGGTTTTCTGGTGGTTAATTGGAGATAAGAGTCTCACGGACTTTATGCCTGGGCTGGCTTTGAACCTTGATCCTCAGATCTCAGCTTCCCGAGTAGCTAGAGTTACAGATGTGAGCCACAGCATCCAGCTTTTTATTTTTTGTCAGTCCTGGGGCTTGAACTCAGGTCTTAGGCATTGCCCTTGAACACTTTTTGCTCAAGGCTAGTGCTCTGCCACTTGAGCCATAGCGCCACTTCCGGCTTTTTCTGTGTATGTGGTAGTGGGGAATAGAGCCCATGGGTTTGTGCATGCTAGGCCAGCATTCTACCACTAAGCCATATTGCCATATTCCTGGCCTTTTTTTAAATTTAACTTTTCTCTCAAATTAATCTAACTTTTTATGTTACTATAAATGTGATATACAGAGGAATTACAGTTTCATACGTCAGTTTATAGCCTTTTGTTTTTCGCAAATGAGAACAGCTGTTAAGGTGTTGGTACAAGTTGCCTAGTAGACTGCCAGTTGTGTTTTTTTTCTACATCCAAAACCTTCAGTAAGCCTCTGACTCTCATTTGTCCACTTTTGGAAAAAGGGCCACTTCAGATGAGCCATGGCAGACAGGCTGGGCGGCCAGATATGGGGCTTGTGCAGAAACTTGAGGACAACGTGTACAGAGGCATTCAGATGTGGAGCCTCGGGGCTGGATCTGGCACAATTCCTTTAAATCTGAGCTCCACTTTATTAGTGTGGAGAAGAAAGAATGAAACCTGTGGATACCAGCTGGAGCATGTCAGACTTGTGGTCCAGTCAGGGTATACTGTGGAGTCTGCAACTACCCTAGGGTTTGGTGGGGTAGGGTGGGGTCCTGGGCCAGCAGGGGACCATGGCTTAGGTGTGTGGTGCTGTCAGTCTTGGAAGAGATATTGAGTAGCCGCAGAAATTCTTGTCAGCCATCAGTGTTTTTGTTGCTGGTGGTATTGGGCTTTGAACCCAGGGCCACACATTGAGAGGCAGGCGCTTTACCAATTCAGACATGCTCCCATCTTAAAACATGTCCCTTTTTTGTGGCATTACTGGGGTTTGAAGTCAGGTTCTTATGCTTGCTAGGAAGGTGTTCTTTCTGCTGGGCACACCCCCACCGTTGTTGAATGCCGTTTCCTGTCTAGTTGGTATTGAAGACTTTGGCTGCAGGCTACACATGGTGTGTCCCTGCCTGGCTGAGTGTCCATGCTGAGCTGCTGTCCTATTCTCTCAGATGCACTGACTGTGCCTGGTGTCCCCACTTCCTTGTTCCCGCACCCCCTTCCTAACATCTACATTCAGAGTGGGCACCAGTGTTGCTCACCCTTGGGTATGAGTGGCAGTTCTGGCAGGGCCTGGCACTGTGGGGGACTCTCACCCCTCTGCTGAAAGTGAAGGGTAGAAGACAAGTGATGCACTCAGGTAGAATGTACACAGGAGAGGACAGAGGTGAGGTTTCAGAGGGAATGAGAGGCAGATGAGCAGCAGCAAGCAGCCAGGGACCTGGAGCCGCCATGGGGCTCTCACTTGCAGGTAGAGGCAGATCATGTAGCTGTGAGCACTGGGGACTTCAGAGAGGCCAACTGTTGCGTGTCAGCTCTGCCCTGGACAGGATCTCGGATATTAGGAGTCCCATTTCTAGTCCTAGCCAAGGGATTCAGCAGGTCGACTCATCCCAGCCTGGGATTGCTTTTTTCCTTGAAAATCACACATGAGGCTGGGTGCTGGTGGCTCATGTTTGGAATCCTAGTTGGAGATCTAAGGATCCAATGCCACTTCTGGCAGGAAAGCCTGTGAGACTCCCCCGCCCCTACCCCCCCCTCTCTCTTTTGCCAGTCCTAGGCTTGAACTGAGGGCCTGGGCACTGTCTTTGGACACTTTCTCCTCAAGTGGCGGGCTAGTGCTCTGCCACTTGAGCCATAGCGCCACTTCTGGTTTTTTTCTGTGTATGTGGTACTGAGGAATTGAATCTAGGGCTTTGTGCACGCTAGGCAAGCATTCTACCACTAGGCTGGGTGGGAGTGCCCACCCAGCCCAAGAGACTCTTACATCTTAACCACCAAGAAAAAGCCAAAGTGGCAGTGAAGCCATTGTCACTGGACATCTCAGTCCAAGGCCAAGACCTGGAAACCCCAAGCCATACTGGCAGTACAAAACCAGAGGATGGAGCCATCTCTGGGGCCGGCCAGCTTCTCTGCGGTCCCCTGGGGTCCTCCCAGCGAGCCCTGACCTCCCGAGGCGTGGGGTTCTTCCTCTCCAGTGGTCTGTCCCCTTGCTTCACATTTAGGACAGTAGCCCCTGTGCAGGTCTGGAGGTAATGAGGTGTCCTCTTCTCCCCTTGGGGATGGAGGTCAGGGTGGGGCTTGACACATCTCTGTAGCCCACGGGCATTCCCACTGCCCCTGCTGTTTTCAGAACAGGGAGGAGGGTATGAGGAGGCCATGGCGACTCACCACCCTCCAGTTCCTGGCAGCCCTCACTGGCCCACGTCCAGCGCTGTGACTCTCCCCATACAGCCAAGTGTTGTTAGTCCTTGTCTGTCCTGAGGGCTACAGATTTGTTTCCTCAGGAATCCACCAGAAATTTACAGTGTGAATTGTCTTCGCCTCAGGGCACCCTACACAATCTACTTACAACCCTCATGAGGGAAAACTCTTTCCATCCTTGTCCAGCCAGGCTGTCCTGAGGACGGCCCAGCCTTCCCACGCTGGGGGACTTGCTGCCCGGCAAAGAAGAGCAACCAGCCAGGAGAAATGGGGCCTTTTTTTTTTTATTCCACTTTTCTCACTAAAGTGGCCATGATAACCAGATGCTGTTCCCTTAAATCTTATGTTTACTATAGGAGTATAATAGAATTAGCTATAGGAAATATAGAAGGAGGGCTGGGAGTTTGGCCTAGTGGTACAGTGCTTGCCTAGCATGCACAAAGACCTGGGTTCGATTCCTCGGTACCACATGCACAGAAAAGTCAGAAATGGTGCTGCGGCTCAAGTGGTAGAGCATTAGCCTTGAGGAAAGCCCCAGGACAGTGCTCAGACCCTGAGTTCAAGCCCCAGGACTGGCCAAAAAAAAAAAAATAGAAGGAATCACCAAGTATCACTGACTGTGGTATTGAGTGCCTAAAATCCCAGCCACAGGGAGGCACAGCTTCTAAGAGGGCAACAAAAGGAGACTATCCAAAAAATAAGATTAAAACAGGTCAAGGGTGTGGCTCTGTGGGAGATGAGTAGTGATAGGTCACGTGCCTAGCAAGCAAGAGGTCCTGAGTTCAAATCCCAATAACAAAATAAAAATGATAAAATGCAGGGCTGGGAGTTTGGCCTAGTTGTAGAGTGATTGTCTAGCATGCACAAAGACCTGGGTTCAATTCCTCAGCACCACATACACAGAAAAAAAACTGGAAGTAGTGTTGTGGCTCAAGGGTAAAGCTCTGGCCTTGAGAAAAGTCCAAGGACAGTGCTCCTGTCCTGAGTTCAAGCCCCACAACTGGCAAAAAAAAATATTATAAAATGTAAAAAGCTTTTTGTCCTCTTACCTGGTGTAATGTAATTTTGTCACTACTTCCACTGGCTTTGTTTCATTTGGCACTGTGCAGCACACACGGGGTGTGTGTGTGCGCGTGTGTGTGTGCGCGTGTGTGCGCGCGCGTGTGCGTGTGCGCGCGTGTGTTGTATAGATCCTTGAGCCTTCCAGGTGCTGTGTCCTCTGAGCACCGGGGTTGCCAGGGTCTGGGTGGATTTTCCCTGTGCCACCCTAGTGACTTAGTTCCTCCTCCATCCACAGTTCCCTTCTCTGGGAACTCTGATATAGACAGACTCCAGAGCTGTGCTCTGTGCTAACCCCACAGAGGGAGAGGCTGGGGTGCAACTTAAGAGGAGGGACAAATGGCACACATTCAAGAGTGCTCCAGCTCACCTACAGTCCGGTGGCTTGGGGTCTTCCAAATGCAGTCCTGGAGCGGCACAGCTGCTGGGGCCACTGGGCTGCCTCCCGGCTGCTCCTCCCAGCACATCCTCTTATCCCCCTCTTCCCTCCCGATGCTATCCCCTCCAGGAGCCTGGTACTGGACCGACGACCTAGAGGATCACGAGGAGGAAGATGACGAGGACTTCTTGGCAGAAATGGCCGAGGAGGAGAACGAGCCGCCGGGACTGTGGTCTGCCGCCTATGGAGTGGGGGACGTGCCTGGGACCTGGGGCCCCGACGACTCGGATTCGGGGCAGACAGTGGAGGGGTGGGGACCGGACCCCGGTGGCCTCGGAATCCTGGCAGACGAGGCCGGGGCGAAGCCCTTCCTGAGCCGGGAAGAGCTGGCGCCCTGGGTGTTCCCGGTGGTGGCCGCCCCCATCATCGGGCGGCCCGAGACGACATGCGACGTGTGCGGCAAGGTGTTCCCGCACCGCTCCAGGCTGGCCAAGCACCAGCGCTACCACGCGGCCGTCAAGCCCTTCGGCTGCGACGAGTGTGGCAAGGGTTTCGTGTACCGCTCGCACCTGGCCATCCACCAGCGCACGCACACCGGCGAGAAGCCGTTCCCGTGCCCGGACTGCGGCAAGCGCTTCGTCTACAAGTCGCACCTGGTCACGCACCGGCGCATCCACACCGGCGAGCGACCCTACCGGTGCGCCTTCTGCGGCGCGGGCTTCGGGCGCCGCTCCTACCTGGTCACGCACCAGCGCACGCACACGGGCGAGCGGCCCTACCCGTGTCCGCACTGCGGCCGCAGCTTCAGCCAGAGCTCGGCGCTCGCGCGCCACCAGGCCGTGCACACGGCCGACCGGCCGCACTGCTGCCCGGACTGCGGCCAGGCCTTCCGCCTGCGCGCCGACTTCCAGCGCCACCGGCGCACCGGGGGCTGCACCGAACCGCCCAGCAACAGCCTGCCACAGGAGCCCCGAGATGTGGCGGCCGCGCCGGGGACCGAGGACCTGGAGGCCCGGCCCGGGGAGGCTGAGGAGCCCGAGGCTGGCGCTGCAGATGGAGCCGCCGAGGCCGACGAAAGAGAGGTGCCGGCCTCTGTCCTCGAGAGCACGAAGGAGCCCGAGCCCGGCCGGCGGCCCCTGGAGGTGGGCAACGGTCTGGAAGAGGGCCAGGGCCCGTCCTCGCACCTGCTCGGCTTCCACTTTCCCGTGCACCCCAAGTCCTGGCTCCGACCAGACGGCTTCCCAATCTTGGGCCTCCCGGAGTTCGGAGAGCGGCTGCCAGCCGACGGGCGCCCCGTGCCGGGCCCCCTGGGAGGCCCGCTGGCCCTGGTGGAGGGCGCGGGGCTGCCGTGTGGCCCGTTCGGCGGCGGCGGGCCCGCGGGCGGCGGTCTGCGTGCGCTCGGGCCCGCCATCGGGGGGCTGCTGGCTGAGCCGGCGCCCGCCGCGCTGGCCGAGGAGGAGAGCCCGTGGATCTGCTCGGACTGCGGCAAGACGTTCGGCCGCCGCGCCGCTCTGGCCAAGCACCAGCGCTACCACGCGGGCGAGCGGCCGCACCGCTGCGCCGACTGCGGCAAGAGCTTCGTGTACGGCTCGCACCTGGCGCGCCACCGGCGCACGCACACGGGCGAGCGGCCCTTCCCCTGCCCCGAGTGCGGCGCGCGCTTCGCCCGAGGCTCGCACCTGGCGGCGCACGTGCGCGGCCACACCGGAGAGAAGCCCTTCGTGTGCGGCGTGTGCGGCGCGGGCTTCAGCCGCCGCGCGCACCTGACGGCGCACGGGCGCGCGCACACCGGCGAGCGGCCCTACGCGTGCGGCGAGTGCGGCCGGCGCTTCGGGCAGAGCGCGGCGCTGACGCGGCACCAGTGGGCGCACGCGGAGGAGAAGCCGCACCGCTGCCCCGACTGCGGCAAGGGCTTCGGCCACAGCTCGGACTTCAAGCGGCACCGACGCACGCACACGGGCGAGAAGCCCTTCCGCTGCGCCGACTGCGGTCGCGGCTTCGCGCAGCGCTCCAACCTAGCCAAGCACCGGCGCGGCCACACCGGCGAGCGGCCCTTCCCGTGCCCCGAGTGCGGCAAGCGCTTCTCGCAGCGCTCCGTGCTCGTCACGCACCAGCGCACGCACACGGGCGAGCGGCCCTACGCCTGCACCAACTGCGGCCGCCGCTTCTCGCAGAGCTCCCACCTCCTCACGCACATGAAGACGCACCGCGGCCCGGCCGCTCCCGGCGCGGCGCCGGCGGCTCCGTCTCCCAAGGTCCCGGCGCCCAAGGGGACTGCGAGCGCCAGTCCCGGCCGGGTCCTGGGCGGCGGCGCCTTGCTGGAGTTCGCGGGCGGGACAAGCTTCGGCTCGGAGTCCGCGGCGTTCGCGGGGCCCTCGGGCACCTACGAGGGAAGCCCCGGGAAGGAGAGCGTCCCGTGAAGGGCCCCCGGCCCGCGCGCAGCCCGCCCCTCTGCGGGGCACCACCCTCGCCCCTTGGGCTCTGGCTTCTCCTTCTCCTGCCCGTGGAGCGGCGGGGCCGCCTCTGGAACCGACAGCGACCTCCCCGGGGGCTATTTATTGGGCTCAGATTCCCACGCGCACGTGGACAGGTCGCCGATAGGGTTCAGAGCGGGACGTCGAGGAGGAGCCCGGGTCTGTGCCGGCGGCCGAGACCCCAGGGGGCTCTGGCCCTTCTCCCCGGTCCTCGGTGGGAGTTGAGCGGGAACGCCCGGCCAGGCGCTGGTGGCGAGGGCCACCTTGATCTCAGCCTTCTACCCCGGTCCGTCCTTCGCCCCTGGTGGCCAGCGGTGGGAGCGACCCAGACGTCCTGGGGTGCCCTCCGGGCGCCCACAGATCCGGGCCCCATGGTCGTTCCCAGGACCGTCCCCTCCTTCGGCAGGCGGACTCGGGGGCGGGGGGGACCCTCGCCTCGGAGCCGGGGGCTCACGCAGCTTTTACTGCCCAGAGCGGGGCCAAGGCTCGCCCCCTCCGTCCACCCCGTGCCAGGGCCCGCGACCCGGACGGCCCATTAGCTGCTTCTGTCGTGGTCGGCACTACATTCCTGCCCCCCGGGGCCGAGAGGTGGCAGGCCACACCCAAAGGGAGGGGCCCCGCCGGCCGGCCAGCGGCCCCCGGGGGCTCGGGGCTGAGAGCGAGCGAGGTTTCCAAGCACTGCGTTCCCCTGTAGAGCTAGTTCCTTCTGTGTTAGTGTAGACCCAGCCGCGGGGCGGAGGGCCGGGCAGGTCGGTGCGGGAGTGGCGGGTGGTGGGTTGGGAGGAGGGCGGGGGGGTCTCAGGGAGGCCCCACTGTTGGGTGATGGCCTCTCCGTCGCCGGCCTTTCCGTCCCCTTGACTTCTGGGACGCGAGCCTCAGAAGGAGCCAAAGCAGGGTGGGCCCGGGGAGCTCCGTCCCATCCCTCGCCCCCCCCCCCAACCTCTGCCCTGCCCAGCAGGACCTAGCTTTAATAAAGATGGAGAAACAAGCTTTCCGCCTGGACTCGGTGCTGTGGGCGCTCTTGGATCCTATCAAGCTGGCCTGGCTCCTGCCAAGGGTGTGTGGTCTTATCCTAAGAATCTAGATGGGGGCGCAGGGCGGCCCCTTCGCTGAACAAAGGGGAACTATCTCACAAGTTAGCTTATGAGTCCAGCGCTTCTCGGGCCATGTCACACCTTCCTTTGCTTTGGATTGTTTTGGCCAACCTGCTGGTGGTCAGAGGGGTACAGCCCCGACCTGGTGACCTAGACCTGCTTAGCTAGGCCTTTCCTTTGTGGTCTCAACACCACGTAGGTTTATTCTGGCCCACCTGCTCCAGTGCCACAGCCAGCTCCTTCCCTAGACCCCCAAACACCTACCTGCTTCTGGACTCAAGCTTTTTTTCATTTCTATGCTAGGAATCAGCTCTGACTCCCAGCCTTGTCTTATGGAGGAGATAAGGAACGATGAAGCAGATGTCTTACACAAATGCTAAATGCTGTTTAATCAGCTAAATTTCTTCTTCTTTTTTTTTTTAAACTGGTCTTGAGGCTTGAACTCAGGGTCTGGGCTCTGGCCATGAGCCTCTTTGTGCTCAAGGCTAGTGCTCTACTACTTTGAGCCACCGTGCCACTTCTGGCTCCTTGTGAGTAGTTTATTGGAGATAAGAGTTTCATGGACTTTCCTGCTTGGGCTAGCTTCGATCGGCAAGCCTCAGATCTCAGCCTCTTGAGTAGCTAGGATTACAGGGATGAGTCACTGGTGCCTGGCTTGCATACTTTTGTTGTATGGTGGAGCTCATCTTAATCCTGTGATCATAGAGGCAAAACAGACTTTATTTTTTAACAATGTTGTTATTTTAATTACCCTCATGCCCTGCAGTTCAATTTATGTTTTTTAAATTGTAAATAATAGAACGGTTACAGTTATATTTGCCAGATAGAAGGAGCATTACTTCACACATATTGATACCCTCTTTCCCATTTTTGTTCCCATTTCCCACCCCCATCCCCTCCCCTCATCTTGTTTTACCCCCTTCCCTTTCCTATTTCAAATAAATAGTCGTAATTACAATATATCAGATAACAAGGTAAGATACTGTAACAATATGAGAATAACCAAGGGACAACAAAAGAGATGAGAAATAACATAGTAAATTAAGAACAACCACCACACATTATATATATGGCTCTTATTTCCATATCCTGGAGGTCCTTTCACTTAGCCTCATCCTATATGGCCTTATGTATCTAGGTTTTGAGCTATTGTAATCCTCTGCTAGCAGAGTCCAAGGTTTGTACTAATTATGACAAATGAACAGACACTTTTTGTTACCCCAGGGAGCCCCTGAATGGAGTCACCAGGCCTGAACACACCATATCCCCCACCTTATGTTCCTTTCTCCCTTCTTGTTCCCATTCCTTCTCTCCTTATGCTTCTTCTCTTCAAATATTTCCCTTTTGTTATTTTCTCTAGTTGTCCACCTATAGAATAAAGCACTTTAGAAAATTTGGTCACTAATTAAGCTATGGTCATTGTTCATAATTTATTTTCCAGATTATAAAATGCATGTGGTTGTAAAAATCGCAATGGTTCACGTGGGACAAACTCCTTATTCATCTCCTAACAGGCACTCAGCAGCCAGGCATAACAACCATGCTTCTGTGGACAGGAAAATGGCTTAAACTTGGGAACATACTTTGCCTATTATCTGGCCTCTTGCTGGGCTCACAATGAACATTTCTTTTTGTTGCTACTTGGATTTGAATTCTGAGCCCCACATTTGCTAGGTGCTAATTTTTTTGAGTTATATCAGCAGCCTTCCCCCCCCCCCCTTTTTTTTTCTGTATTTCACAGGGATAATTCCACTTCGCTGTAGCTGGATTACAGGTGAGAGCTATCAAGCCTGACTGTGGATATTCTTTTCAGCCTGATAGCTACTTAATTCCTTTTAACCTATCATGGCATTCCATCCTCAGTGAAGGCCAATTTACATAACCACTTCTCAAAAGTATTTGGTTGCTCCCATTTTGAAGAACAAGTCCTTCTTCATTCTACTTTTCAGGACCTTGATTTTTCCTACATTCTTAGGTAACGACCAATAAAATGGACTTATCAGACCCTCCTTTCCAAAGCTTTTGGGGACTGGGAATGGATTTATATGTAGTCTCAATTAACTGTCCACTGAGGAGATCCACTCTTACTGTGGTGTGAAATCAGGCACTCTCCCACACGAGCCTCACCTCTAATGTTTTTTGCTTTAGTATTCTTCCAGATAAGCTCTAGCAGTCTAGATTGTGCAAAAGCATTGCAAATCAAAGCTTAAGTTGTGGGTGGGCATTCACACTACCAAAATACCAGAGGGGCTGCGCCAGGAGGGCTGCGTAGGGAGAGGCCCAGAGGCCATCTATGGATTGATGAGAGGATACTGGAGGTCACGGAAAGGTTAGGTCAGAAAGAAGGCTCAGGTTCCGTGAAAGTCCTCACAGGGAGAGTAAAAGGGCCTCTTAATGATGCTCACCACATAATCAAATCTGCATTTTTTTTTGTCGGTGTGGGGTTTGAACTCTGGGTTTGGGCACTATCCCTGAGCTCTTCAGCTCAAGGCTTCTGCCCTACCCCTGGAGCCACAGCCCCACTTCCCATTGTCTAATGGCTAACTGGAGATAAGAGTCTCATGGTCTTTAGTGTCCAGGCTGGCTTTGAACTGTGATCTTCATATCTCAGCTTCCAGAGTAGGATTACAGGCGTGAGCCACTGCACTTGGCTTCAAATCTGTATTTTTTTGGGGGTGTGTGTTTAAATTTGTTGGGGATCTGAACTCAGGGCTTGGCCACTGCCCCTGAGCTTTTAAAAAAATTTTTTTTCCCCAGTCCTCTTGGGGTTTGAACTCAGGGCCTGGACACTGTGGGTGGACACATTTAACACTCTACTACTTGAGCCACAGCACCACTTCAGGCTTTTTCTGTGTATGTGGTACCTAGGAACCAAACCCAGAGCTTCATGAATGCTAGGAAAGCCCTCTACCTCTAGGCTACTCTCCTGGCCCTGAGCTTTGCTGCTCAAGGCCATGTCACTTGGAGGACACAGCCCTACTTCCTTGGTGTCCTTTTTTAATCTCAAAATATGGCTCCTGGGCTGTTAAAACTCCAACTCCAGTTCATTAAGTCTGGTTTTCATCCTCTCATTTGTCTATGAAAAAGTGAACCCCAGCTACAATTCCTCCCCTGGCCTTGGAACACAGGTTCATTCAAGTTCTTGGCTGCCATCTTGGTGTGGGGCTATGTGGTTGGTGGTCAGCTTGAGCAGCCATGGCAGCATGGCTGAGGAGCTGTGGCTACAACCGGAGCCCCGGGTCCCCTTCTTCACCAAGCCTTCTCCTGGTGGCCTGGCTTAGGCTCTAGCTCAGTTCTGTTGGGAACACAGTAGATCTCCTGTCAGTTCCCCAGAACTATCAAAGCAGAGGGAGGTTTGGCACATGAGTTTTGGCTTAATCTGCTTTTGCAAAATGTTTCATTTAGCATGAAATAATACCTGAAATCAAGTTCTGAGCAGGCAGTTTCCTCAGATTAAGAATTACTGCAGAGGCTGGGAATGTGGCTTAGTGGTAAAGTACTTACCTACCATGCATGAAGCCCTGGATTCAAGCCCTCACTACCGGGCAGGAGTTTGGCCTAGTGGTAGAGTGCTTGCCTAGCATGCACAAAGGCTGGGGTTCAATTTCTCGGTACCACATACATACAAAAGAAAAAGCCGGAATGGTGCTGAGGCTCAAGTGGTAGAGCTCTAGCCTTGAGAAAGTCCAAGGACAGTGCTCAGACCCTGAGCTCAATCCCAGCACTGGCAAAAAAAAAAAAAAGGCTCAAGTCCTCACTACCACATAAACAGAAAAAAACAGAAGTGGCCCTGTGGCTCAAGTGGTAGAGCACTAGCCTTGAGCACTGAGAGGCTCAGACAGAGCCTAGACCCTGAGTTTAAGTGCCAGGACCAGCAAAAACAACAAAATAATAAAAACTGCATGTGGGCTACAGGAGCATAGCCTAGTGGTAGAGTGCTCGCCTAGCATGCAAAGAGCCCTGGGTTCAATTCCTCAGTACCATATACACAGAAAAAGCTAGAAGTGGTGCTGTGGCTCAAGTGGCAGAGAGCTGGCTGTGAGCAGAAAGTGTCTAAGGACAGTACCTAGGCCCTGAGTTCAAGTCCAAGGATTGGCAACCCTCCCACCCCCCAAATCCCTGCATGTGCAATTTAATCATGCTAGTTTTTTGTTGTGGTTGGTTGTGGGGCTTGAACTTAGGACCTGGGTGCTGTCCTTGAGCTCATTTTGCTCAAGGTTAGTACTCTGACACTTGGAACCACAGTGTCATTTCCAGTTTTCTGGTGGTTAAAAGTCTCATGCACTTTTCTGCCCAGGCTGGCTTTGAACTATAATCTTCAGATCTCAGCATCCTGAATAGCTAGGATTAAGGCATGATCCATTGGTGCTTGGCACCATGTTAGCTTTTGAGTCAGAACTGTTCTAGGTTCCAGTAGACTCTGATTTGGCCACCTTTTTTTTTTGCCAGTCCTGGGGCTTAAACTCAGGGACTGGGCACTGTCCTTGGACACCTTTTGCTCAAGGTTAGTGCTTTGCCACTTGCATCATAGCCGCACTCCTAGCCTTTCCTAAATATGTGGTACCAAGGAATCAAACCCAGGGCTTCATGCATGCTAGGGGAGCACTCTACCACTAGGCTACGCTCCCAGCTCCCTAAATACTACTTTCTAAGACCTATTGGATTTATTTTTGGTGTCAGCCCTGAAGCCTGCACTGTCCCTAAGCTCTTCAACTCAAAGCTACGGCCCTACCCTGTGAGCCACAGTGCCACTGCCAGTCTTCTAGTGGTTAATTGGAGATAAGTCTCATGGACTTTTGTGCCTGAGCTGGCTTTGAACCGCAATCCTTAGATCTCAGCCTCTTGAGTAGCTAGGATTACAGGCATGAGCCACTGGTACCCTGTCAATTTATGATTTTTATATATAAAAAACATGGCAGTCGAGCTCAGTGATATAAAATGATAAATCAGTTAAATGATATGATACTGGACTAAGTATTTGAAAGCAAACAAAATTAGACCCTTAACACACACTATGTTTCTAATATAATAACAATCCCTGAATAATAAATTACCTCAAACAAATCCTAGGTGTTAGAAAATTGCTGTTAAGTTTCCAAAAGTTAATTCTGTGGGTCAAGGCCAGGACAGTTTAAGAGAGCATACACACTTAATTGTTACAGAAAATAATATAAATCTGTCTCCAACCTTCAAAATAAGTGATTTGTCTAAAGTCCAGTTCTGAATTGCATAACTTCTACAAAAGTATAACTATGAGAATGTCTATCACAAGCAGAACATTCTAAGTCAACTGGCTTCACAATAAACTGTGCCTCAAAGATGAAAACAGTGGAATGGCAACAAGACTGGCTGGTTCCGTGACATCCAGATGCCATCTTCTAGTCTTTCTGTGCAGGCCACCATCAGAGTATAATCCATTGCTGAGAGGCATTGCCATGAACCATGTCTGCACAGGTAATGCTCACCAAAAGACCCTTCTCCATCTCGACTGAATCCCAGGACCACTGAAATCTTCCCCAGAAACAACCTGTGAGCTATCTTGTCCCCTTTTGTGTGTCTACACATGGGTGCTTTAAATTACCTGCTAGCGATAAGGACTCCCTCGTGACTGGAGCTCATCAGGACTGCCCTGTGAGGATGGACGGGTGACCTGGGGAGGTACCCACTGCGTCTGCTGCACACCTGAAAGTGTTCTCCACTCCTTCAGCAATGGGGGCCTGGGGCATGGAACTGAGCACATTCATAAACACTAGTGTATCAAATCACAAGACAGCACTTCCTCTACACACACCTCAGGAAAGCACTGAAAATAAGCAGATGAGGCCATGGGATGGGAACATTGTGAAGTGCTTGTTTCAGTTGCAGAGTGAAATAAGTACTAAAGCTATTTCTTGAACCAAGAGACTTCTGGCTTAATTAAAATGTAGGTCTATGTATTGTTTACTATCTATTTTACACGTATTTTTATCTCCTTTGCAGACTCAGCTATACTTGAAAATATAAACACTTCTTAGTGGAGGGCATAGTTCATTAACAATAGCAAATGTACTTATAAACCCAGGGAGGCATATAAGGAAAGTATATTTATCATATTTGTGGTACTTCTTAGAATGGGTGCTCTTACCATATATGTTACAAACTAACTGAACATGTAATTCCTATAATGTAACATGCTAGAAAAACAAACAAAAACCTTAATTACTGTATTCCTTGGGACCTGTTTGAGTTTAATGTGGACAGTGAGCTATACCGATGAGTTTATATCTCCTATTTCTACAGAGTATGTTGCTTCTTCCTTGTTACAAAAAGTGTTATATCAGAAACATATCTTTTGATAGTAACTGTATTCAAAGGATATTTCTCACTCCTCCAATTGAAAAAACTCCCTGAAAAAGCAGTCTGAATTCATGGTGAAATACACACACACACACACACACACACACAAACATCCTATTTGTGCAATTTTCCCCCATGCAGCCTGGCATCTAGTGAGACATGTGGCCATGTTGTAATTGTGGTTTCTACCCTGAATTTTTAGTGATGAATCTGACTACTGCACAGGGCTCGGCCGCACTCACCTGTGTTGCGTTCTCAGCTATATTAACGTCCCTTGGTATTTGGGAGCCAGGCTGAACCCGCTAGATGCTCAAATCATGACATAAATCAATGTAGTCTACACAGTCCTCCCACGTGTTGTAGATTTGGGGCAGTACTAGGGTTTGAACTGCAGGCCTCGTGCTTGTAAGACAAGCAATGAGCCATGCCTCCAGCCATTTCAGTTTCAGTTAACATTTTAAACAAGGCTTTCAGACTGGAATTCAGTCCTCCTACTTCCGTTATCATCTGCAGCTAGGATAGCTGGTGTGTACCACCACATCCAGTGTTTTGGTTAGATGAGACATTCCACTGCCTTACTGCTGGACTTGAACCTCGATCCTTCCATTCCCTGCTTCAGAGTATCTGGGTGTGCACCACTGCACTTTGTCCTTCCATGTACTTCTCAATGTTCTCTAATTTACTTACCTAATACAATAAATTACTATGTTGTTATAGTGCATTTAAAATACAATGACAAGAAACATTGGTTATGTTTGGTACAAATGTAAATTTTCCCCCAAGTACTTCCAGCGGGTTCAATCTGTGGCTATGATGCCCAGGGATACAGAGAGCCATCTGTATAACGTCTGACTGCAGGCGGGAGCGTCAAGCTCATCATGCTGAAACACGTGTCGAGGTCTGACTTCAGAGGAGCCTTCCCACATCCACTATGTCCCCATTCCCTCTCCTGTGAATTCTTTGATGGCTATTGAAGGCTGACTTGTGGTAGAACTTTTTCCCACACTCTGTGCATTCGTAAGGCTTCTCGCCTGAGTGGGTTCTGTAGTGCACAGTGAGGTAGGACATCCGAGAGAAGGCTTTCCCACACTCGTTACATTCGAACGGCTTCTCTCCTGAGTGGATGCGGTGGTGGATGGTGAGGTAGGACATCTGGGAGAAGCACTTCCCACACTCGTAGCACTCGTACGCTTTCTCTCCGGTGTGCGTCCTCTGGTGTCTGTTCAGGGCCGAGTTCTGGCAGAAGGTTTTCCCACACTCTCGGCACTCATAGGGCTTCTCTCCAGAGTGGATTCTGTGGTGGATGGTGAGGTAGGACATCTGAGAGAAGAACTTGCCGCAGATGTAACACTCGTAGGGCTTCTCCCCTCGGTGTATCCGGCGGTGTCTGCAGAGGGCCGAGTTCTGGTAGAAGGTTTTCCCACACTCGCTGCACTCGTACGGCTTCACGCCCGAGTGGGTCCTGTGATGGATGGTGAGGTACGAGAGCTGGGAGAATAACTTCCCGCACTCGTTGCATTCGTAAGGCTTCTCCCCAGTGTGCACCCTCTGGTGCCTCATGAGCGCCGAGTTCAGGTAGAACGTTTTCCCGCAGTCCGCACACTCGTAGGGCTTTTCTCCCGAGTGGGTCCTGTAGTGCACAGTGAGGTATGACAGCCGCGAAAAGAACTTCCCACACTCGTTGCACTCGTAGGGCTTCTCCCCCGTGTGCGTCCTCAGGTGGGTCGTGAGAGTGGACTTGCGGCAGAAGCATTTCCCACACTCGCTGCACTTGTAGAGTTTCACGCCAGTGTGGATTTTCTGGTGGTCGTTGAGGGCCGACTTCTGGGAGAAAGTCTTCCCGCAGTCGTGACACACGTAAGGCCGTTCCCCCGAGTGCGTCCTCTGGTGCTGGGTGAGGTGGGTCTTCTGGCAGAAGGACTTCCCGCAGTAGCTGCATGCGTAGGGCTTCTCTCCTGAGTGCGTGCGCTGGTGCTGGATGAGGTGCAACTTCTGGTAGAAGTTCTTCCCGCATTCGCTGCACTCGTAGGGCTTCTCCCCCGTGTGAGTTCTCTGGTGGACAGTGAGGGTCCCCTTCTGGCAGAAGGATTTCCCACACTGGTTACATTTGTAAGGTTTCTCCCCCGTGTGCGTCCGCTGGTGTATAATAAACTTTGACTTCTTGCAGAAGGATTTCCCACACTCATGGCATTCATAGGGCTTCATTTCCGCGTGAGGTCTCTTAGGCACACTGAGGTCTGACATCCGGAGAAAGGCCATTTCTGATGCATCCCAATTATAGGACTTTTCTTCCACGTGATTAACAAAAACTGGGTCCTTTGGGAAGGCTTTCTGGCAGTCCATGTAGTCAAAGGGTTTCTCCAAAATATGAATTTTCTGATAAATATTCTCTTCATTCAGGGTGTAAGCATTTCCACTTTGACGGTACGAGTCACCTCCAGGCTGGGCTTTCTGAAGCTTCCCACAGCCACTGCATTCACTGGGCTTCATCCTTGCGTAGCTTCCATCACTGCTAATGTATTCTGGAACGCAGACCAAACTCCTTTCACAAGCATCGCACTGAGAGGCTCTTCTCAGAGGAACAAGGTTCCTCTCTGCCCTCAAAGCTTTACTGGAAACACTGCCTCCCTCTTCCACCAGGCTTTTGTTGTTGCAGAAGAAGAGTGACCTTGAATGTTTATCTTCACCTTCCCGCACACTGTTCACCAGGTTGTCCTTTTGCCAGACCTCATCTAAAAAGAAGTGAAACGAACTGACGTTAGTGCATCTTCCTACACAAGACATACTGAGAATAGAACGTAGTGTTTCGTCTGGAGGTAAGTCGTGGACAGACAGTTTCCAAATGCCTTCTCCTTATTCTTTTGTTTGGAACAGACACACCCAACAAGGGGAAGAGGAAGTGAACTGACTGACAAAAGCACAGCATGTATGATGGTGGCTACTCTGTGATCTTTGGTTCAAAACAGGGCATACAGTAAAATCCACAGAGCAGGGACTGGTGGACCAGGATTTGGATGGAAGAATGAGGGAGGTATGAATGGATTCACATACAGGAGAGTGGACAGGAGCCCAGCTGCACAAGGAAACAAGACCGTGAAGCAGGGCTCGCCTGGTGGTGGATGAATGCCTTCCTTTCTATTACTTCCTATCGTGTGGGGAGAGATGGATCAAACTTGAGGCCTCACCAATTTTTGTGGTAGCACTTTTACTACTCTACATTTAGCCACCCTGTTTTGCCTTTTTCCCAATTCATGCAGTATTGCCAAAACATTCATACTTAAATTTTCTCATTTTTTTCTTCCCTCAAACTGTAAATGCGAGCCAGGTGACAGTTACTTAAGCCTATAATCCTAGCTACTAAAAAGGCTACTATGATCTGAAGAATGTGGCTTGAAGTCCAGGCAGACTAATCTGTGAGACTCTTAATCAGCAAAAAGCCAGAATTGGAGATACTGTTCAAGTGGTAAGAGTGCTGTGAGTGAAAAAGCTGAGCAAGAGTGTGAGGCCCTGAGTTCAAGCCCCAGGATGGGCACAAAAACAACAGTAAACTCTAAGTGGGACTCTCCTTGCTCGGAAGGAGTGTTCTGGAACACCCATGTTCAACAGGAGTATGAAGGGGTCCACAGAACATGTCCCCTTCCTAAGTTATTCCGGTAATGGTGGGATGCAAGCCTGGACTCATCTGACAAATTCCTCCTGTTCCTATTTGCACAACGTGGCATGAGTGCTGTGTGACGGCTCAGGGTGAGCAGTGATGACGGACATGACAGCCCCCACCTCACGGGGCTGGGTGGGATAATGGGAGTTGGCAAGATGCTCAGGACAGCACTTAACACAAAGCATGTGATCTGTTAGCAATTACCTCACGCATTTTCTTAAGTCACATCTACCTTATGACATCACCATTTAAGGTTTAAGACCCTGGCAGTAGAAAGCAGAACAAAACTGTATTATAAACTTGTGAACTCTATAAACACATGTTTTTATAGGGAAAGGCGATGTCTTTGGAGAGAGTCAGGTACCTGCAGTAGAAGAGGTCTGGGGCCATTAGAAAGTTCCTGAAATGCTCCCCAATCATCTGCTCTCTACCTCCACTAACATACCTGGGCAGCTCTGAAGTGGGAATGCTCCTTCTACTATCCATGGCTCTTCTCCTTGCTCCAACTTAATGATAACATCTGGTTTGATAATGTGATATCCTGTTATGAGAAACAAAAGAGAACTTGAACTCATGCCAGCAGCACAACAGAAATTCCCCAGTGCTTTATAAAAACCAGAACCTGGCCTAGTGGTAGAGTACGTGCCTAGCATGCACAAAGCCCTGGGTTCCTTGGTATAACATATACAGAAAAAACAAGAAGTGGTGGTGTGGCTCAAGTGGTAGAGCGCTAGCTTTGAGAAAGCTCAAGAACAGTGCCGAGGCCCTGAGTTCAAGTTCCTAGGACTGGCAAAAATCAAAATCAAACATCAAAATAAAAACTAGAACCATTCACAGGGAGATCCAGACCGAAATGCCCCAAACAGACCAACGTTATTATTTAAGATTCAATCCCTTAAGGTTTGAGCAGTCTCACGATGCATTTTAGCAGCTGAGAAAGCAAGATGTCCTCACCCAGGGAGACGAGGTGGCTGTAGTTTTCTAGCATCACATCCCGGTATGTTGTCTTCTCATTGGCATCCAGCTGCTGCCACTCCTCCTGGGTGAAGCCCACTGCCACATCGTTGAAAGACACCGGCCCCTGTGATGATCACAGTTGGGTGACATGGAAAAGACACATGGGGACAAGAGCGTCTCAAGATCACAGGCATGCATCGCTGCATCGTGGAAATGTGAAAATTCTCATGCATGTTCCAAACTCAGATTTCATGTGATCATGGCCCCTTTGTCTTTTAAAAAGATAATTTTATTCTTATTAAGTTATCGAACAGAGGGGTTACCAGTGCAAAAGTCAGATCAGTACATTTCTTTTTTTGGACAATGTCATCCCTTCTCCCAGTTTCCTCCCTATTCCTGCCTACAAGTTACAGCAGTTCATTTTCCACACAGTATACCAAATAGCTGACTGCATTTGTTCACTCTTCCTTTCTGTACACCTTCTTAATGAAAACAAAAAAATCCAAACAAAGACCACCACCACCACCACCGTCTTTTTTTGACAGGGTTTTGCTAGGTCATCCAGCACCCAGGGTGACCTGTAATTTGCTTTGCATCACAGGTGGGCTCTCAACTGCATGGCCTCACAAAACAGGGAGAGCCTCCTGAGGGCAAAGGACAGCAGACAAGCATGCAGCTGGCCAGTGGGAGCCCTCCTGTTTAGCAAGAGAGAGACAGCTTCTCTCAGACATGCCGACTCCAGAGCATCAGCCAGGCCTGTCCAAGGAACATGGCAAGGGCAGGGACTAGAGGGATAAGACGGGATAAGAGAACCACAAGACACCACCTCCCTCCCTCTTCACCACTGGCGTGGCCCTGCTAAGAAACTGTACTGAATTACAGATGGAGACCCTGCGTGGGCCATGTATGCCATCAGGCCAGCTTTCTCATTCTGAGAAACTAAAAATATGAAATATCTGCTTTCTCAAAATGAAAAGATTAAGTGATTATATGTTAATACTGGAGAATAAAAGAAAATCAACTTGGAGGAAAATGTTCCCTATCATCAGATTATGAGAGTAATTATAAGCTAACAAGAAAACACAACGATACCTTGGGAGAAATGGGCATGGATATAAACAGGTACTTCACATAAACAGGATGTGTGTGCTTCAACTATGTGACAACTATGAATATAAAGAACATGAGACACTTGTATTCTGGCTTTGAAGACTGTATAAAGGAACATGCAATAGACAGGTATTAATAAGAAAAATGCTTGATGCTGACTGCTGCTTCATTTCATCTGACTATACCTTTTTATCTAGTTCTGCTTTCCAATTTAAGAGTTTGAATCCTTGTTCTCTTTGTCAGTTATACTGTAAGCCAAGATAGAGGAGAAATACAAAAAAAAAGAAAAACTCACCAGGGATGTATTCATTTTCTGCTGCTCTTGCACAAATCTGGAGAACTGTAGAAGCAGGGTAGACCTAGACAAGGGAAAATAAGTGTTGTTATTATGTGTCACCTGACCAACCAAGCAGGAATCTCATTCAAGAACATAACCGGAAAGTTCCAAGACAGAAACCTTATTGGACACTATCACTTTAGGTGCTGACGAGGACCTAGGGAATTCACAGCAACCACCTGAATCTTTCTGATCCACTTACCTGGGGGGGGAAAAATGCAATTCTTACTCTGAAGGAAGATAGTCTACCATGTTAAATGTAAGAAAGGGATTCTTACACAGCACTCCTGAAGCATGCATACGTGTGTGTGTGTGTGTGTGCGTGCACATGCGTGCTTGTACTAGGGCTTTTCCCCTGAAGACATGAGCCACTGGTGTCTGGCTTCCTTTATTTTTCTTATTGTTTTTACCTACTGAAGATCAGAATTTTCCCTCGGATGCTCAGAATAACAGAACAGCAGGCACGGTTGAGGCTCCATTTATATATGTCAAAGCGATGCTGCCTCCAAAGGACATTTTTTTTTTAAAATTAGGAAACTTATTGTGAACTAAATAGTTCCAGGAATCCTACAACCTTACCTCCCCACAAACCCTTGACCTTGGTCAACTCACCCACCCCCTCCTGCATCAATGCAGGCGATACAGAAGACACCTCCTGCCTGGTACTATCTGGTTCTACAACTAAGGGCAGAGCTGGGGGTGGGGAACCTGCAGGCGGAGCTGCAGGAGGAAGGGGCGTCAGGGAGGGGAACCCGGCCCGGTCATACCCGCTGCTCAACCTTCGCCCCCCACCTGCCTTCCGGGGACCCGCACGCAAGGCGGCCCTGCGCACCCCGTCCTCCCTGGGGCTCCGAGGGTCTGAGCCTGAGAGGAACGAGTTCGGGGCCTGCGCCCCCGGCGACTCACCGACCCGCAGTGACGCCTTGCCCGCCGCCACTGACAGCCCCGGCTTCTCCGGCCCTCAGCCCCGCAGGCTCCGGGACGCTCGCCCACTGGAGACCAGAGCCGGGCAGTGAGGGCTGAAGGGACTGCGAACCCACAGGAAGTCAGGATAGAGCGGCGGCGGCGGCGCGCAGGCGTAGACGCGCATGCAGGGGGTGGGGAAGGGGGGAAACGCGCATGCGTAGCATCACACCGGAAGTTGGCGGCCCAGGGTTCTCTGCTGGAGCCAGGACAGGTACCAGGACTCTATTTCCCAAAAGTCAATGCGATACCAGGGTTAGGAACCGTCTCACAAGTCCCTACCTCGTCCTCTGCTGCAAAGAGGCGCTACGCTGAGGGACCAATGGCTCCTGCATTCATTGCGCCCAGGTCTGTCTCCAAAGTCCTCCTCCTGGCTTTAGCATCGAGGTTGTGACAGGCAGAAGTGCTACACATTTCACCCAAAAAGGAGGGTACAGCAAACGTCCAGCCATGTCTTCAAGGAAGGAAAAGAAGGTAGATGTGGTAGCTCTTGTAGATCACACCACTAAATGCATTCAAAGGATCAACACAGAACCAGAAAGGAGAAGCCCAAAGCAGAAAACACACCCTGTGATCTTACCTCTCAAGAAGATCATGTTTAAGGTTGGGTGAAGATGCTCATTTTTCCCAAACTGGACACTGACAGACAAGAAAATAAAAGTCACATCTTCAAAGAAGCACTAAGTCATACTGCAATGCCCAGCACAGGCAAACCACAGAAGAGATCGCCAGGGTGAAGGAACCTCATTTTCTAACAGCCTCAACCTACAGGGTCCAAGGATAGAGGGACTAGTCGTAGGTGAAAGGACTTAGCACAGCTGGCTCTTCATTCTCAGACTCATTCCTGAATTTATCTGGTAATGGACGTGGCTGCTTGAGCTGGCTTATTGCCTTTAGAAAAAGGAAAAGGAAAAATTTGTCATACCTTGTAACAAATAATAGTGATAGCTCATACTGGGGGCCTGGACTAAACTCACAAGAAGCAAGGAGATAGAGACGTTATGTCCCTGGAAGTCTATATTTCAGAGGAATGACACTCAGAGCTTTTAAAATAAAGTTAAAAAGATTAGTAATGACAGCAGGGAGGTTCTATACTTTTTTTTTTTTTTTTTGGCCAGTCCCGGAGCTTGAGTTCAGGGCCTGGACATTGTCCTTGGGTTTTCTCAAGGCTAATGCTCTATCACTTGAGTCACAGTGCCACTTCTTTTAATGTGTATGTGGTACTGAGGAATCAAACCATGGCTTTATGAATGCTAGGCAAGCACTCTACCACTAGACCATGCTCCAGGCCCAAGGTTATATACTTTAAAAAAATCTTTAGACATATAACAAAGGGATTGAACAAGTATTGCCAATTGCTTGAGCCTGAAATCGAGTTGGCAAGGAGAAGCCTTCCAAGCGTCAGTTCCCAGCTCTTGTGTGCTCCACACCCAGCCCTGAGTGCTCTCCACCCCCTGTGCTCTTCTTGTTTCATGGTTTGGAAATTCTCCCCAGGGCCAGCCTCTGTCTCAGGGGTCTGAAATTCTGAGACATGGCGATTTCCTATGTTTTCCCGCTTTGCATACTTGTTTCAGCTGGACAGGAAATGTAGATCCCATGACTCCGTCGTGGGCAGGAAGGGGGAAAGTGTCCCATTCATCCTCTCTGCCCAGGGGTCTCACTAGAGACTCTGGGGGATCAGAAGGCAAAGTTCTCTTCATGGGTCAGAGATTATCACTCACCAGAGGTCAATAGGAAGGTCACAGGAGCAGACCAGCAAGGAGAAGGCTGTGGGATGGATTATCACCTTCCAGGAACCCTAGTGCTGGCTCTGAGGGTTCCCACAGCCAACGACTCAAGGCCAGCTACTGCCCTGCCAGGTTATGTCTCCAGTTTGCTTCATGCTCCTCAAAAAGCATTTTCTGTTTATATCCTTCAATACCATTAAAAAAATAACCCTTGCTCCATTTGTCAAACAGACATTTCACTGAACGTATATTTTGTGAAGAAATTGTATCAGGCGGGCCCCAGTCTAGTTCCATGCCCCAGTCTGGTACTCGCAAAACATCTTTGCTTCATTCTGCCTCTGCCACATTAAACCACCTCAACAGGAAATAGAAGTGATATATATATATATATTTTTTAAAAAATTTATTTATTTTTCACTTTTTTTTTCGTTGGTTATGAGGCTTGAACTCAGAGTCTGGGTGCTGTCCTTGAGCTCTTTTGCTTCAGGGACTTTACTACTTTTTGCCACAGCACTACTTCTGATTTTCTGGTGGTTAATTGGAGATAAGAGTCCTGCCCAGGATGGCTTTGAACTGTGATCCTCAGATCTCAGCCTTCTGAGTAGCTAACATTAGGGGCATGAACCACCTGCAGCCAGCTAGAATGATAGTATTCATGAGCCAAAACCTGTGCTGAGCTGGGCACCAATGACTTACACCTATAATCCTAGCTACTCAGGAGGCTGAGATCTGAGGATTGTAGTTCAAAGCCAGGTTGGAGAGAAAAGCTGATGAGACCCTTATCTTTAATTAATTAGCAAACCTCCAGAAATAGAGGTGGGGTTCAAATGGTAGTGCACTAGTTTTGAGTGAAAAAGTTAAGTGATAGTGTTCAGACCAGGAGTTCAAGTCCCAGGATTGACACAAAAACAAAGCAGATTTCACTGGTTGTTCATTTTAGATATGGTATCCACATATTTGATCATGCGTACTGCCTATTTTTTTTGTAGCATATCCAGACACTAGCTCGGAAGAGAAAGGAATATACAAACCAAGACGAATTTTTGGCAAAGCAGTCATGGACTCTCTAGTACATTTTAATGAACAGAATTGTGATTTGAGATAGTCATATATTGCTTAACCACTGGGTTAAGTCCTGAGGTACCATTAGGCCAATCCAGAAGGAAGAAAGGAGAAAGAGAGAGAGAAAAAGAGAGAGAGGAAGGGAAGGAAGGAAGAAAGGAAGGAAGGAGAGAGAACGAAAGAAAAAAAGGAAGGAAGGAAAGAAAGAAAAAGGAAGAAAGAGAAAGAACGACATGAAAGGAGAAAGAAAAAGGCGAGAAAGAAAGAAAAGAGAAAGGTAGAAATAAAAGACAGAGGGAGAGAAAGAAAAGAAAAGAAGGAAGGAAAGGAGAGAAAGAAAGAAAGGAGAAAAGAAGGAAGGAAAGAGAAAGAAAGAAAAAGAGAGAGAGAAAAGATAGAAATAAAGGAAAGAAGGAGAGAAAGAAAGAAAAATAAAGGAGAACAAGAAAGAAAGAAGGAGAGTGAGAAAGAAAAGAAGGAAGGAAGGAGGGAGGGAGAGAGGGAGGGCCAGACTCTGGCAGTAATTCCATCAGGCCCTGAGAACACTGTAGTCTTTTCTGCCTCAGACCCCATGTGCTTCCTTCCCATCCATAATGGGAAAGGTCGTGTTCTACCTGGACCGGGATGTTCACTGGAGTCCAGGCCAGTCAGGCAGTTGCTGATGTTTGCTTTCAAACTGGTTGTCAGGCTGGAATAGCTGATGACATCAGCGGCTTCCACCTTGCTGATTGGAAGGGGCCGCACTCCGAGGTGCTCGGTGGATACAGTGGATAACCGCATCTTCTCAGCGTTGTTCACGGTGACTTCGCCCAGAAGAAAGGATTTGGCCAGATCTCAGTCTAGGTTTGGTGGAAGGGAAGAAAGTATTTGTTGAGAATGTTGGTTACTTTCCAACCATCTTCTCAATGTGAGAACCAGAGTCCCCAGCCGTCTGGCTACTCCTCTGACGTAGTGATGGAGGAAGATGTGCCAGAGTCATCAGGTGATGGGCTGGGGTGAGAAAAGGTTTAAGAGGGTGACTAGTAATGAGGAAGGGGTACACCAAAAGGGAGGAGGGATCCAGGATGCCAGAGACCGGAGGGAGAACCAGAGGTAGGACAAGGTTGTGGATAGAAAAGCTTCAGAGCAGCGGGTGCAGGTGGCTCATGCCTGCCATCCTAGCGACTCAGGAGGCTGAGATCTGAGGATCATGATTCAAAACCAGCCCAGGGAAGGAAAGTCCATAAGAATCTTCAGTTAACCACCAGAAAATCAGAAGTGAAGATGTGGCTCAAAGTGGTGGAGCGCTAGCCTTAAGCAGAAAAAGCTCAGGGACAGAGCCCCGAGTTCAAACCCTACTACTGACAAACCAAACCAAAACAAAAAGATGAGACAAAGAGAGGTGGGGGTGGGGAGGCGGGGTGGGGGCAGGGGGGCAGGAACTCACCCTCAGTGGAGAAAGTACCTATAACGAGAAAGAGTTTTGGAAAAGAAATAGAGGGGTCAATGGCTAGGTAAGCTGTGTGTGTGTGGGGGGGTAGGGGACGGGGCACCTGTGTCATCATGGGGACAGAGAGAACAATGGGTTGGGAGCTGAAGAGTTTGGGATCTTCTTGGGGTTTAGATGGTTGAAAAGTGGTTGTAAACATAACCTGTATCACACCGGGACAGGGCTTCTTTACTCAGCCATGTGGACGGACTCCAGGCCCCTGGCTCAGTCCTGCAGTCTGAAGAAGAAGAGGGACTGGTCATCAGATTCTGAATCTGAAGAGGAGCCAGATGAGGAGCTGGTACAAGAGAAGGAAATGGCTGCCAGGCCAGTGTGGTGTGTGGAGAAGCTCGGTGGGCTGAAAATGAAGTTTAAGAGACGGCGCCGATCACTTGTCCTCCCCGTGCATCACAAGGTGTTCGCCAAGTTGCTCGGTAGGGACAGTCCCCTTGCCAGAGAGCCATGGCACGACCACTGCCTCCAGGGAGTCAGCTGGCCTGCAGTCTGGGGGGACAGAGGATGCTATCCGTATCCCTGGGATATGCAGACACCAGACCCAGGGGCTCATAGGTGACAAGGACCACATCAGATCTGACAAAGCTTACACCTCACCCCCAAATCTTAGTTTTCACTCTCCCCTCTGAAACTTAGCTCCTTTTTTTTTTTATTGTTGGTCGTGGGGCTTCAACTCTGGGCCTGGGTGCTGCTCCTGAGCTCTTCAGCTCAAGGCTCTACCACTTGAACTATGGTGCCACTTCTGATTTTCTGGTGGTTATTGTAGATAAGAGTCTTACGGACTTTGGTACTTGGGCTGGCTTTGAATTGCGATCATCAGAGCTCAGCCTCCCGAGTAGCAAAGATTACAGATGTGAGACACCACGCTGGGCTCTTGTTTTTTTGGGGGGGGCGGTGCTGGTTTGAAGGCCTAGGCACCATCCATGAGCATTTCTTGGCTCAAGGCTAGTGCTTAACCATTTGAGCCACAGCTCCAATTCTGACCCCTGCCCCCACCTCCCCCCTCCTTTTGTTTTTTGCCATTTATTGGAGACTGGAAAAATCACAGATTTTCCTGCCTGGTCTGGCTTGGAGTTGCAATCCTCACATCTCAGTCTCCTGAGTAGCTAGGATCACAGACATGAGCCACCAGCACTCAGCTTCAAACTTAGATCTTACTAACTTTGCTGACCCTAAGTGTGTGTCCCAAGAGACTAACAGAGCCATGGTCACAACCTGAGGTGACATCAAAGGGCAACATTGCATGGATTCCTTTTCAACTTGTGCAGTGGTGCCTCTGTTGAATCAAAGACCTGAATCTAGCCCATATTTGACTGGTACCTGGATGTTCGGCTCTCCCTCTGGAGCTCCTCTGGAGAATCGTCTTCTCTGGTTCTTGTCTTACATCTGTCGTTGGACTAGAGCACTGTAAAGGGAGGCTTGCCATCCCTGTGCTCTGTTCCCATGCAATCCTGTTCTACTTCTGACCTTCACACATGCACTCTGTCCACAGAGGATCCAGTGGTGAGAAGATTCCTGGCCTGGGACAAGAAACTGAGGGTGTCTGACAAGGTGAGGGGATAGGCTGGTACAGAAAAGCCCCTCTAACCCACAGTATACCTGCATGACACCCCACAGTCCTGGCCTCTGATGACCTGTCAGTCTCTCCCTTGGGGCCTGGAGGTTTGACATAGAGGGGTTGGGTGGCCCCTGCCTCTGTTTGGGGTCTAGGTTACTCTCTTGCCATGGGAAGACACTTGAGAGTTTCTGACCCTCTCTGCTCCAGCTGACCAAAGACTTTCCTGAGCCATCTGCCCCCCTAAGAGTCCCCAGACCCTCCTGAGCCATCTACCCCACCCCAAAAGTCCCCAGTACTGACCAGCATGGGACATGGCCGACAACTTTCCCCTTGTCTTCTGGCTCACTTTGAGCCTTCCAGCCCCTCTCCCCCCACAAAAGCAGGTCATTCCATACTGGGAGTCACAGCTCAGAGCCATGCCCCTGCCCTGGCCTCTCTTTTCTCTGTCCCATGTCTCTCCTCTCCAGGGTGTCACCTCTCTTTTACCCATTTTCTTTGTCTCCATCAGTACCTCTTGGCTATGGTCATTGCTTATTTCAGCCGTGCTGGCCTCTTCTCCTGGCAATTTCGGCGAATCCATTTCTTCTTGGCTCTGTGAGTATTCTGTCTTCTCCTGTCCTTCAGTAGCCAATGCCCTGTGAGGGTTTGGAGAATGGGCTATGAGCTTTGATTCATTTAACATCTGTCCATGCTCTGCTCTGTATGTTGCTAGCAACTG
This sequence comes from Megascapheus bottae, assembly GCF_031878675.1. Lineage (NCBI taxonomy): Eukaryota > Metazoa > Chordata > Mammalia > Rodentia > Geomyidae > Megascapheus > Megascapheus bottae. Next base: position 2,573,421 of record NC_143542.1, on the reverse strand, counting down.
CCCTGCTAATTATTCTCCAGAGTAAGCCTGGGGTTCTCAGTGGGAATTCAGGCAGCTGTACTATCTCTTCAACTAAACCTGCTTACCATATATATATTTATATTTATATTTATATTTATATTTATATTTATATTTCTTTCATGATTCCTTCCCAGTGTCCTTGCCTCTATGTGTAGCTTGTGTCTCCTGGGCAGCTTGCCTTCCTACATCTGTACCAGAGACAATCACAATCTTTAAAGTCAATTCGAACATGAAACACCTAGTTAGATTCATGGGACTCACTTTTTAGCCCAAGTCATTGCCAGGCTGAGGCAGGAGACATATCTGAGCCAGGAATTTGAGACAAGCTACCAAGCTAAACCCCAAAATGGCCCAAACCAGTTCATTCCCTTCACTAATCTGCCATCATAATAGAATTTGGGAGAGTAAAGTCTCTTGCCCTCCCTCTTGTTTCTTAATCCCACTAGACACCGTTGAAGGCCGAGCTCTGTCAAATCACGTACCAACCCTGAAGCACTCAACTCAAATCTGTTCATTTCACAGGTTTTTGTTAGAGTCAATGAAGTATCCAGTATGGCATGTCCCACTCATTCAATAATTGCTTTTGTACCGGTCCATGGCCTTGACCTCAGAGCCCGACACTGTTCCTGAGCTTGTTTTTTCTTTCTTTTTTTATTTCTGGCTCTTTGCCGGTTAACTAAAGAGAAGAGTCTCCATGAATTTTCATGCCCAGGCCAACTTCCAAATAACAATCCTTGGATTCAGCCTCTTGAGTAGTTACAATTATGGGTATGAGCTACCAACGCTTGGCAACAAAATATTATAAAGAGCTTCCTCTTTGCTAGGAGTAGAAGGTAATGAAAACAGAGATCTAAGAAATCCTGGTTGAGAAGCTGGCCGCGGTGGCTCACCCCTGTAATCCTAACTACTCAGGAGACTGAGATCTGAGGATCAAGGTTCAAAGCCAGCCAGGGCACAAAAGGACCTGAGACTCTTACCTCCAATTAACTTCTAGAAAACAGGAAATGGGGTTTGGCTCAAGGGGTAGGACAGTAGCCTTGAGCTGAAGAGCTCAGGGACAACGCTAAGGCCCAGAGTTCAAGCCCCATGACTGACCAAAACAAAACAAAAAGAAAAAAGAAATCCTGGTTGAATGGATGTACCTCATCAACCAAGGGAAGAAAGAAATTGGCAAATGGGCCAGGCATAGGCTGTACCTTGGGTCTGTGGTGGAGAGACAGGTACACACACAGCATGAGCAGAGGGAAGAGAGCAAAGACGAGGAGGAGGAAGTCAAGTCAGTTGCATGGTACAAGAGTAGAGAGGCCCAGCCTTGAACTCTCCACCTTAGCTTTGTCTTCAGCATCATTCTGTGAGAGGGGCCTTCAGGGCCTCAGCCTTGCTGTGAGTTCTGGATGGGCTGAGTGGGTCCACCCGGGGCTCCCCGACACCTGCCCTGATTTTTCTCCCCAGATACCTGGCCAGTGACATGGAGGAGGACAACCAGGCCCCTAAACAAGACATTTTCCACTTCCTCTATGGAAAGAGCTATGCAGAACGCCCCTCGTTCCACAGATTGCGCTACCAGTGGATCCGGTCCATGGGCTGGAATGTTCGGGTTTCCCGGGAGGAGTGTGAGGAGGTGGATATCTGGGGGTTGATATGGGGCTGGAGGAGGAGAGACTAGATGGAGGCGAGATGGGAAGGGATGGGTAGAAGAAGGATGTGGTGACTAGAAGGAAAAGAAAATGGCATTTTTTCCCCCTATTCCTTGTGAGGAGTGGAACCTGTTCAGGGAGTTGTTTTTCTTTCCAGATTCAAGGTTATGACCCAGAGCTCTGGGTTTGGGGGCGAGACCGTGACCACTTGCCCTAGGACTCCTGGGAATTTGAGGTTCGTCGGCCTGAAGGCAGGTACACCTGTATCTTCTGGGGATGGATGGAGGAATCTGTTCTCTAATTAGGAAATCCATGGATCCACGTGTGTGGACATTCTCACCCCCCCACTCCCACGGATCAGACAGACACAGCCCAGCCACGTCACACTGTTCGATCATCCCCCATCACTGTATGGTCACAGAAATGACAATCACAGGCACATGATCTTGACAGATATGCTAAGTGACTCAAGGACATTCAGCCTGACCTCTGAAGAACCCATTGTTCACAGGGAGGCATAAATTGGGTAGAAATCCTTCAACCCCAGGCAACTGGATCCAAATGAAAGCTTTGCAATCTAGCCAGAACTTCTCCTCTCTCCCTGCACGCAACAATTTGTGCTTTTACTTCCTCTTAATTCATTCTTTGGTTCCTTTATGGATACTAACTTTGGGGACTTATTTGTCACAAAATGAAAGTTTTAAGAATAGGCCATTGGAAAGGAAGAGTCTGTATATTGGCAATAGAAAATAAACGTTGACTTCTTTGCATCCTAATTTGCCTTCAAATAAATTGTGGCCAGAATTCTACTTTGCCTTCTTCCTCTTCCCTCACTTTCACACGGCTGGATCAAGTTCTCCTCTTGGAAAATTCCAGATTTGTCCTTCAAGCTATGATCAAGAGAGTCAGAATTGTGCAGTTAAGAATAGAAGGTTTGGGGCCGGGAGTTTGGCCTAGTGGTAGAGTGCTTGCCTAGCATGCATGAAGACCCGGGTTCAATTCCTTGGTACCACATACTTAGAAAAAGCTGGAAGTGGTGCTGAGGCTCAAGTGGTAGAGTTCTAGCCTTGAGAAAAATCCAAGGACAGTGCTCAGGCCTTGAGCTTAACCCCAGCACTGGCTAAATAAATAAATAAATAAATGAGGTTCTAGCCTGGCTCTAGTGGCTCATATCGGTCATCCTAGCTACTCAGGAGCCTGAGATCTGAGGAGACTGATTTGAAGTCAGCTCAGGCAAGAACGTCCATGAGACTCTTATCTTCAATTAACTACCAGAAGTGGAGCTGTGGCTCAAGTAGTAGAGTGCTAGCTTTGAGTACAAAAGCTCAGGGACAGAGCCTAGGCCCTGAATTTAAACGCCAGGACTGTTTGGCACACACATACACACATGCACACACACACACACACACACACACATGGATGAAGGGTTGAAACTGAATTGATAAGGGATTCTAAACTTTAGTGTGTCAATCATCTCCATGCCTGGGAAAAATTTTTTTACCTTTTCTTGATTCAAATAATATTTTTTATTGTAATTAATAGAAGGGTTACAGTTATATTCACCAGATAGAAGGAGCATTACTTCACACACTTTGATAACCCCTTCTTTTTTTTTTTGCCAGTCCTGGCCTTGAGCTCAGGGCCTGAGCACTGTCCTTGGACTTTCTCAAGGCTAGAGCTCTACCACTTGAGCCTCAGCACCACTTCTGGCTTTTTTCTATGTATGTGGTACCGAGGAATTGAACCCAGGTCTTCGTGCATGCTAGGCAAGCACTCAACCACTAGGCCAAACTCCCGGCCTCTTTGATACCCCTTCTTATGTTTTTGTCCCTATTTCCCTCCCCCACCTCCTCCCCTCATCTTGTTTTCCCCCCTTCCCTTTCCTATTTCAAATAAACAAATAGTCATATATTCAATATACCAGATAACAAGGTAAGATACTGTAACAATATGAGAATAACTAAGGGACAACAAAAGAGATGAGAAATAACATAGTACCTTAAGAACAACCATCACATATTACATGGCTCTTGTTTCCATATCCTGGAGGTCCTTTCACTTAGCCTCATCCTATATGGCCTTATGTATCTAGGTTTTGAGCTATTGTAACCCTCTGCTAAGAGAGTCCCACGTTTGTACTAATTCTTGCCTAGAAATTTTCATCTGTTATCCTATCCCCTTGTTTCCCAGATTGCTGGACAAAAAGAAATGTACGTTTTCAACAAGAAGTCTGACGAACACTTACAAAACCCCTGATGAAGGAAAGAGGAGCCTCTTATAGAAAATCTAGAGGAACCCAGACTCTGTTAGAAATACATGCATAAAACTGCCATGAACTTCCCATGTACCCCTGAGGGTACATCAAGGATCTCCTGAAGGGATGGATGTCTGCAAATCAGGATTCTTTCTGAATATCCTTTCCCCCCCCTGAGGCACCACTTGACTTTTAGATTGTAAGATTCCAGTCTCTCCAAAGTTGAAGGTCCTGATTTTTGTGCCAATTCTGGTAGTTGAATCGAAGACTATCTAAAGTTAGAGTACAGGGACTCAGACTGGAAAGGAGAGAAGTTACTTTGCAAATGTGATTAGAATTACATAGTTTTAATAGATAGGGTTAATACTTATATATTTTATTGTATTATTTTGAATAGGTTGGGCGTGGAATTATTTATGATCTTTGATTAAATAATTTAGAGATATATAGTTTCAAAAATAGTTTCTTATAGTTATGTAATCTCATATATTCATAAACATTTTGATTTTTGTATAATTTATACCAACAGCTTACATATCTATAATACTTACAGCTAGGTGGCAATAGCTCAAATTCTTGTAAATATCAATTTTGATTTGACATGTAGTCTTCCTAATTGGCTTGTAAGCAGTGAGCTATAGTTGGCTAATTTGTCTGGATATATTTCTGTGTCATTTTAAACAGGCCATTTCTTTTGAAAGAATGCATATGAATTGTGTTTGTAAAGAGGGCACTGTCACAATTTCTTTGAGAAAATGCAATAAAGATAAAATACCTCCTACCTCTCAAGACATGTGAAAATATAAAATATTGTTTTACACTGTTGAACCTATTTGGCCAAATTCTGAGCTCTGAAACAAAATCATGTTGTTGTTATTGTTGTTGTTGGTCATGGGGCTTGAACTCTGGGCCTGGATGCTGTCCCTGAGCTCTTCAGCTCAAGGCTAAGCACTCTTCCACCGGAGCCACAGCACTAATTCCAGTTTTCTGGTGGTTAAATGGTTAGGGTTACGGACTTTTGTGCCTGGGCTAGCTTTGAACCTCGGTCTTCAGATCTCAGCCTCCCAAGTAGCATGAACCACCAGTGCCTGGCTATGGTACTTTTTAATACAGGGGATTTTTTTTGGTCAGTCCTGGAGCTTGAACCTCAGGGCCTGGGCACTGTCCCTGAGGTTCTTTTGCTCAAGGCTAGCACTTTACCACTAGAGCCACAGCACCACTTCTGGCTTTTTCTGTTTATGTGGTACTGAGGAATCAGAGGCAGGGATTTATGCATGCTAGGTAAGCATCTACCAATAAGCCACATTCCTAGCCTAAGGGCATTTTTTTTTAGCTCAGGGTCTAAGCATTGTCCTTGGGCTTTCTCAAGGCTAGAGCTCTATCATCTGGGGCACAGCACCACTTCTGGCTTTTTCTGTTTAAGTGGTACCAAGGAATTGAACCTGGGTCTTTGTGCATGCTAGGCAAGCACTCTACCACTAGGCCAAACTCCCAGCCCCAAGGGAATTTTTTTTTTAAAGGTGGCAGATCTTCAACTAGCACTTGAAGCCAGAAACAAAGGGAAAGGTATTGAGGGAAAACCATTCAGAAGAATGAAGGAAGAAAATGGTGTGTGAAAAATAATCCTACAGAAAACCAAAACAAAAATGGTCAAAACTTTTGATATTCCCTTTCTAAATCTGCCTAATTCTGCTTCTGGTGAGAATTTCTTAGCAAGGTAAGTTGAGAAGCATTAGTTATTGAAGCATTTGTGAAGCAGCAGGTTGTCTGATCCTATTCTATTTTGTTGTCTGAATAACTGCAACATCATACAAAGAATCCACCTAGATGTTAGGAACATGACCTTCAGATTTGAAAGACCATCAGAAAAGAATGGCTGCCATGAATTCTCCTATGCACAGGATAATGGGGCTTGGGGGATGGGATATAGAAGAACATCCCTGCAAAGGAGGTACAGAAAAGGCAGAGGCTATAAAGGCTGTTTGAGGAAAGATGGAGGAAAAGATCAGGCTGCCTGGAGAGGGAGGTCATCTGACTGAAGCTGACCAATGAGCAGAGAGTATTTTCCCTTCCTAGTGTGATTGGCTAAGATCTGAATATGAGCCCAGCCCATAAATCAGGGCTGTATTGGAACCCTGAGGAGGGCAGTTGCTGAGGCAGTTGGTGGACTTGCAGTTGTTGACAGTTAGAACCATCCTGTAACCTGAAAGGCAGAGCTCAGCACAGAGGGCAGTAAGCAGAGCCATGGGGTCAGGAGAGGTAATTTCTGGTATCATTATCCAGCACCCAGGTACAGCCATGCCTGCCACCATCTGCCATTAGATTTTTTTTTAGTTGTCTAATTTATTTCCTCTCCCTCCCCCAAACTAGGGATTGAACTCAGGATCTCACACTTCTCAGGGGAGCAACAATGTACCCCTTTACCTGGTAATTTTGCTTTTTTTTTTAAAGTGCCAATATTGGGCTTGAACGTGGGGCCTGAATGCTGTATTTGAAATTTTTATTTATTTTTAGCGAAGGTTAGTACTCTACTACTTGAGCCACAACTCCATTTCCAGCTTTCTTGGTGCTTAATGGAAAGTTAAAAGTCTCAACGACTTTCCTTCCTGGACTGACTTTGAACTGTGATCTCAGATCTCAGGCTCCTGTGTAGTTAGGATTATAGGTGTGAGTCTCCAGTTGTCCTGTCTCTTCTACTTTTTTCAGTTAGAGGCCTCTGCTAACTGTGCCCAGATGGCCTCCAACTTGTGATTTTCCTGTCTCTTCCAAATATTTGAGGCACACAGGCGTATACTGCCGTGCGCACCTACGCTTCTTAGTTCTGTAAATCCTTCTCCCAACGTGGTGGTCCAAGCCAGTTTGAATTGGGTTTTATTCCAGTAGCCAGCCAAAGGCCGGTCAGTCTGTTCCTCCAGCTTTCTAAGGGATGAGCCAGGCGCTGCAGCAGCATGGATGGGGATCCGGATCCACACTGTGGTGTGGGGTTCACAGCACCCGCGCGCACAGGGCTTGAATCTGGAGGACTCGTGCAGTGTGATGGGAGGCAGAAGCCACCTCACCCCAGTTCCTCCGAGGATGAACCAGAATAAGGAAAACAACCTGCACTCACTGAGGGGGGGAAAAGGGAGGCCCGGGGAGGGAAGAGCTGGGTCCCAAAGAGAAGGCGCAGGGCTGGGGCGTGGATGCCCCTGCGTGCTCAGGAAAGCTGCGCGCCCACGGTGAGGGGCTCAAGCGCGCAGAGGAAATGGGGGGGGAGGGGGTTCTACTCCACAATAGCAGGATGTCTACAGCCATTTCTCATCTTCATGAGTTTATGGCAGGTAATTTGGTCTCCGTCAAATGGTCTGGAAAAGCCTATGAGGATTTATGAATTTGTTTTTCCTCATCAGGGGAACTGTTGGATCCCATTTCCTTGTGGCCACTTTGCCTCTTTGGCGAGAATTCCAAAAAGCAAAAGAACCAATATCAGTGCCTGATGGGGGAATAACTACCCCAGTAGAACAAAGAGAAAAAAAAAAATATATATATATATATTCTTTTTCTTTTTTTTTTCTTTTTACCATTCTGCTGTCCTCTCAGTTAAATTAAAAAAAAAAAAAAACACCTTTTCCTCCCAGTTAAAACTGATCACCATTCCAGCCTTTATGTCACAACCATATGTTCCTACTCTAAAAAGGAGACCTTCACGTCCAAACATAATGCTGGACTAAAGTGCTGTATGGAATTAGCATAACTAGTTGCTCATTTTTTTTTGGGGGGGGCCGGGCCTGGGTGCTGTCACTGAGCTCTTTTGCTCAAGGCTAGTGCTCTAACACTTTGAGCCATACCTCCACTCCTGGTTTTCTGGTGAGTAATTGGAGGTGTCTCATAGACTTACCTGCTGGGGCAGTTTGACTGCTGTAGAGCCCAGCCACTTGAGTAGCTAGTATCAGAGGTGTGAGACAATGCTCAGCTTGGAAAAAATTGCAACAGTGACAGTTCTAAGTCTTTTGCAATTGCAGTTTGGTCCTTCTGTTTCCTTTTTCTATTTTTTTTTGTTTGTTTTTACTTTTTGGTTCCAGTCCTGGGGCTTGAACTCCAGGCCTGGGCGCTGTCCCTGAGCTTTCTTTTTAACCAATGATAGCACTCTACCATTTATTTCTGACTTTTCAATAGTTAACGGGAGAAAGAAGTCTCACAGACTTTCCTGCTGGGGTTGGCTTCGAACAGCAATCGTCAGATCTCAACCCTCTGAGAAGCCATTGGCACCTGGCCTCATGATCCCTCCCTTGACTGCTGTGATGTGGCTGAGGGTCTCGATGCCATTCTCAGTGTTGTGAGTGTGGGAAACATGGTGACCACCATGCAGCCATGAGGGGACACAAAGGGAGCCACCCAGAAAGGACTTAGGAAGAGATTGGACTGGTCTTTTCCATGACAGGTTTTTCTTGTCCTTGCTTCTTCACTAGGCCACCCACAGCTGCATCTGTTTGTACCACTTTGCTAGGCAATGACGGGAGGCCTGCTCTTGTGACTTCTGGGATGGATTCCCACCTGCCACAAGTCCAGAGATGCCTGCGTGAAGGAACAGCCATAGAGACTTGCAATCTGCTGGTTGAAATCATTCAAGAGCAGAGAATCGGTAACTAAGGCTCAAAACACTGGGTCACGAAGGAAGATGTTGTCCTGAAGCATTAGAGAACTTTGGAAGTGGCAGCTTAGAGCACGGAAGCATTCAGTATAGTGTTTGTGATGATGGGGGTAAAAAAAAAATACGCCAGAAACGACAGCAGCAAAGAGACATTTCCTCCGTCTAGAAAGTCTTTTAGAATGAAGTGCATACGGTCTCCATCATTTAGGCTTTCCATGATGAGGGAAAGTTTTCAGTGTGTGTGTGTGTGTGTGTGTGTGTGTGTGTGTGTGTGTGTGTGTGTATGAGAGTACTGGGGCTTGGACCTCAGAGTCATGTGCTCTGGCGCAGCTTTGCTGCTCATGGCTGGGGCCTTACCACTTGAGCCAAACCTCCATTCTGTCTGTGGTTTGGATGATATAAATGGGAATGTTTGCCATAACCAACATTCACACTGTGGCTTTCATGAGACAGGAAGGGCTCTACTCTACCTTTGGTAACCTGAGTCTTTGTAAGTCATGGCCAGGCCAGTTAGCTGGGGCAAAAGTGCCTTTGCCAGTGGACTCTATAATGGTCTCTGATTTCTTCTCATTGGAGGAGATATTCCTGGGATCTGCTTTTCGTAACGCTGTTTTTAAGCGAGATTCAGCGGGATTTGTCTTTTTGAGGTGATATTACTTCATATCCTGCAGTACCCTGAAGATTACATGGGGCTCATGCATATATATATATATATATGCTTATGAGTTGTCATTTTCAGATGATGTGAAACTGGTGGCATAGAAAAACGAAGTACAGAAGCAGAGCAGGCCCACCCCGCATGAGCTGGGTTTGGGTGAGTCTTGGCTGTCAGCCCCTTTCATTGGAACCAGTTTGTTCCTGAATTGTTGTTCTTTCCTGCAGGCAGGCAGTGATCTAGTCTTAGAATCAAGACTCCAACCATGAGTCTTGTCACAGGAAGAAACATGGGTCACACCATTGGGTTGTGCCATGGATATGGATGTTTCTCCTGGTCCTATATTGGGGAGTCGCTGCCCCATGGAGGATGCAGACACCCCATGAAGTCGTCTAGTGAGGAAGAACTGTTCTCCCAAGGATGAGTATTGAGAGGACAGGCTGATCACTTCATCATGCTTGAAGGCTGAGGGGCAGACAAGGGGTGACCTGGTCACGAGTAAGTTTTCTGACCACATCCAGTGTCCATTCAGCCTGTTGGACAGGCTAGCGGTCCCCGCATTGGGAATTAGTATGGTAGGAGTTGTTGTGTGAGCTTTTGCCCTGGCAGACATGCCCACTTGTGTCCCACACCCACAGCATCTCAGCCAGTGGGGGGGGGCTGGGAACACAGAGGGCAGCTTTAGGACCACATGAAGAGGCTTTGCTGGAAACGGCCATCCTCATCTTGGAAAGGCATGCGCTTATCACCAGCAAGGGGGGCTCTTGCCGTGTCCCTTCTGCCTTGACTACTTGTCATCTTCCGGCAGATGTGAAAGTGAGGATGAGAAGGTGAAAGTGTGTCCAGCACAATCACAGGCTCTCCTCTTCATGGGGAGACAGGGGTGGAAGGGTCCTTTTGAGGGTCATAGTGTGTATCCCATAGATGTTTCTCCCTCACGTGGGTATCTGATGTGGCCTGCGAGCTGTGTGACTGGCAGCTCACTGGATTTTCTCAGTAGTGGAGAACCCTGATCTCTTATGAGGTGTGGGGCCCTGTGGTGCAGGGGTGCAGGGGATGGTCACAGCCCACCTCGGGTGAGCACTGGCCACAGGTCTCACCTTGGCTGAGCCAGCGCTGCTACCACGTGGCCCTCTGACTGAGAGCGATAGCAAAGGACTCCCAGATGATGGTTGAACTTGTGCAAAAAGGTGAGAGGGAATGTCTACGCTGCAGGCTGGCAGAAACTGCCTCCAGGAGATGGGAGGACGCCTGTGAGCTTGTCTATGGGCCAGGCCCCTTGGCTCCAGATATCGAGGGAGGGTTTATAACATGCTTCACCCACAAAAATGTACAGGGCTCAGAGTGTGCTGTGCCAGGCATGATGTCAGGATACCGCTCGGCTTGAACCACAGCACTCAGTGCCCGGGTCCCTGACCTGATCTCTCCCTTTGGGTTCTCTTGGGATTCTTAGTGGCTTCATAAGTCTGCACTTCTCTGCCTGGAGCCAGGCAATGGCTCCTGCATTCTGCAGGCTGGTGCCCAGGCTTTTCCTCCCCTAGGTGACCATCCTACAAGCTATGGTCTGGCAGGTCTTCTTGGCTTCCAGTCTCCAGGATGAGGTATGTGTAGCAACATAATGCGTTCAATTACATGGAACGACTTGATCACATTTGGGTGGTCCCAGGTTTTCCGAATGCTCTCTTGAGAGGAAAGGTGCTCATTTTGCTCAGCATTTGGCACCTAGGTTTTGGTCAGTTGGCTGGAATTCATCTGTCCATGCTGACGCTGTCTTGTCCTGGTGTGGAGAAGCCTCGAACGATGGGACTCTTTTCGTCTTTTCATTCCGTGTCCAGTTTTCCTGTTGACTCCTCACTTCTTTCACTAGAAATAACCCTCAATATCCACACCAAGAACAATGCCAGGTAAAGAAAACCTGGACGAAAAAGAAAGGTAAAGGAATGGTTTAGGTCATTGGTATACTCCCAATTCAAATGATGAGTCGTTTTAGCCCCTTTCCAAATAATGTCCATTTTTCTACCCTTAACAAATAAGGAGAGCTTGAAGGTTCTAACACAATGCTGTCCACTATAATTATTAACCTAAAGTGCTGCAGGCAATGAAAAGAACTGGCTTCTTCAGCCAATTGTGAAACTGCTTTCAAATGTGAACCATGGCATTCTATGTTTGTGTCTGGTAGTTATGGTCCTTCTCTTGCCTCTCTGATGGAGCTCAGGCATTCAGTGCCATCCACAGCGGGCAGTGTGTGTCCGAGGCTGGATGCTCAGAGTGTGGTTCTGACCAGAATCACCCTGAAGGGAGGTAAGGCGAGAGAGGCCTAATCTTTCCCATTGCCTTGTCCTTCCTACCCCAGATCCCAACGGCCACATCTCTTTCCCTTATTGGACAGTGATGGGGGCGTGGCCTGCTGAGGTCCTGGACACACCCTCCCTCATTAGCTAATGTCTGGCTAGGGTAAAGAGGAAGAATGTCCTTGTCGTCGTCGTCCTCATTGGCGGCAGGGCCATAAGTCCTTGGGGAAGTAGCAAACTTTAGGGAATTTCTAACCAAGAGGCTGGCTTACTTAGGAACCTGGTTGGCTGGAACTCTTCTTCTCCCGGTTCTGCAACAAGCCCAGGCTGCCATCTTCTAGGACAAAGTCCATAAGGTCTCCATGATTGCATTTTCTATGGGAGGAGAAGGGGCCCTGGTTCCCCTCATCACAGTTGGATGAGCTCAACTTGTTATGTCTATTTCACTTGGCTTAAAGGATTCTGCTCTAACTTTAACATGATTTTCTCGACAACTTGGGGCTTTGTGAGTTAGCGGCAGGCCAGTTCAGTCGAGCCCCTCCTTAATGGGCAGGAGGGCCATGTTTTGGTCCCATGTCCTCTCAATCAAAGGAGGGTTCTTAACAGTCACTTCAGCTTCAGCTGTTGGCATGACACACCAATGACTTTCCGGTGTGATGGATGTGTTACGGACAATGACGCCATTGTATAGATACAAGTGTGAGGTGTCACTTGGAATGCCATTAATGGTGGCAAATGCAGAAGCATAGCGGCCCCAGCATTCCTCCCTGCTGTTTGGTTGATTTTGCTCTGTCTACTCCTTTCATTGGAACAGGTTGATTCCTGAAACGTGGCAGTTTCTTTCCTGCCAGTAGTTAGTGATAACACTAATCATTCTGGTCACTGTTTTCTGGTTTCAAGTCATGTCATGGACAAAACTTTGGCTCACACAATTGGCTTGTCCCCTGAGGACTGGCGATTGTCGTGACACACACAACTACAGACAATGTCACAGCGTTGGGAGAGCTTGCTGCTGTCTGGGTCTTGAGCAGCAAACTCAGCCACTCCCAGTGCGGAACTGGTGCCCGCCATGGGCTCCCATGCAGAGGGAATGTGTGAGCGTATTTCTTGTTAGTTTTCAGGCTACGGTTTGTGACGCAGGGACGGGGCATGGCCCCGCCAGCAGCTGCCCACAGGGAGACAGTGTTTCCTCAGCAGATCCTGTGGGTGAACATCCAGGTGGTTCTGGCTGGCACTCAAGCTGGGATGTCCCTGGGACCCAGTGGAGAACGTGGATGGGCACACAGAGAGGCCGTGCTGGAAATGGGTGGCCATTCTCAGGCGGCTCCTGATCTGAGAAATCAAAGTGGGGAAAGGCATATTCAGTGGCATTCATCACCTTCACCCAAGTTGAAGGTGCCAAAATGTGGGGTGTCAGCCAGCTGATGCATGACCTCGACAGGAGAGGGTCTCCTGTCACCACTGTGTCTGGCTTCGGCCAGGCACTATGGCACCATCACCTTAATCAGGTTTTTTTCCTGTGCAGAGAGACCGTGTCTGTTCTGTAGGACGATGTGGCTCCGGTGTCACAGCCACCTGTGGCGGTTTCTCCTCTTGTGTGGGGCATGGGTGCCCCATCTTGGGCTTCTACCTGGTGTCTTCGGTTAGTAATTGATTAATGATGTTTGAACTCATGCAGAAATGGAATCGGAAAGTTTCCATGTTGGAAACTGCTGTTCCAGCTGTCAAAAGCTCCCTCCAGAAAACAGATGCCATGTGACCATGTTATATAGGATAATCATAGGCTGCAGATACCAGCCACAGGCCCATCACACCCTGAGCCTTGGGATAATTTGGGGGCAACGAATGGTTCCTTGTCACAGAGGGTATCTAGATTCTGCTCATCTTTACACTGAATTATAAGCCAAGGCCACTAAACTTGACAGAGCCTTCCGTGTCTAACAAAACATTATCTAGTTTCAGCATTGTATTTTCCTATGCCCTTCTCATGGTAGTACCGCCAGGCTCATGTGAGCTGCAGGAACACTGTCCCAGAAAGTTCCACCATGGCATGGGGAGATGGTCTTCATGACTCCACTTTCCTTTGGCGAGAAATAGTTTCCCTGAGTTTCAATTCTGTAGATCAACTAAGTCACATTCGAGCGCCCCAGCTCTTTCCTGATATTCCCTTCCAGTGGAAGGTGGGTGAAAGGATTCTGCTCTACCTTTGTCAAGCTTTTCAGTGTCTCCACGGTCTTTGTGATTTTGTAGTGGGCCACTTTGACTTTGGTGATGGTTTTTCTCCCTATAGTCTGGAGGATCCAGGATGTCTCCTTGTCCGAAGATGTGTTCTTGGGTTCCTGCCTCCTTTCACCCCTTTTCTCATCTTTCCCATTAATCTTCCTTACCAACACCATGTAAAAATTTCAAGAAAATGAAAAGCCCATAGAATATTTCACTTGCATGCCTCACACTTTGGACTCATTCCAATTACAGTAGTGATGAAGGGTTTTGCAGGTTGGTTGAAGTTCTTCTAGTAACAAGGATAGCTTGGTGGTTCTAAGCTAATGCTGCCAATCGTAATTACTAGTATTAAGTACGGATGCAACAAAAGAATTGGCTATTTGCCAATATCTAATGCGTTTTGGTTTTCCTTAGCATTGTGATTATGGCTATTCTCAGGTATTTGTCATTTCATTTATGAGTCTTCTCTGGAGTGTATTGTCAGAATCACCGTGGACACCTCTAGAAAGTACTTCTTCAGAAACAGTTCTCTCTTCAAGTAATCTCGTTTGGTGGGTTTGTTTGTAGTGTTCTTCCCCAACTCTCTATGTGTTGTCTGTTGACATTCTGCAACCAGAACAGCATTTTTGACCTGCTCAGCTATCACTTATAAAGCAGACACCATTAGACCTAAAGATGTGTTCCAGGTAAGTTCAGGCTAAGAGACTCTTCTTCCAAGCCTTTTGATTGCTTAAATTTGGCCAAACCCAAAACAAGCCTGCCTGGCAGATTGTCACGTGACCAGTGTGTCCTTCCTCTGTGACAGAGGATCACAGCGGGGTAATGAAGACATGTTTTCCTGGCAATGAGGAAAGACCCACTAGGACAAATCTCATCCCAGTGTGGGATGGGGGTGAGGGGTTGGTGGTCAGGAAAGTCAACCTCAGGCTGGCGAACCAGTGGATATCTTCAGAGGACACCATTTAGAGACAGACAAATTGCACAAGAACTCTTACACGTGAGGGGCAGTTGTCTAACTTCCTAGTGGAGTCACCGGTGCCAGCCCTTCCTGATGCAACTAGGGCTGAGTTGCTATCAAGCATTGTTTCATAACTATGGCTGCCTGGTGCTAAAGCCAAAGCCCATGTTGTATATGTGGTCTCTCCTGCAGCTGGTCAGGGTCTGCTACCTTGCCTCTTTAGCATCTGCTGTTCCTGTAGCACCAGGAGAAACCCGGATTCCTTCCCACTCTCTGGACATTGACAGCCTTTGTGAAACAGGAGGGCTCTCCAGTAGATTCCTCTGCTCATGCGCCTGAGAATGAGATTGGTCACAGGGGCATGTGTGATAACTGTCTTCTTTCTTGGCCTATGAGCACCTGTCCCTAGAGGTAACCCGCCCCACTGTCCAGGCACACATCAGTCCCCTAGCAGCCATGATCCTACAGAACAAGAGGGCTTTTCTTCGGCTCACTGCCACCTTGGGGGCGCCTGTGTCACGCCTGGGGGAGATGGCTGATTGGGAGATGCAGTCTAACACTCCCAAGTGAACCCACCAGGCCTCTCGACCTTGACAATCATCTCTCCAGGATGAATCTCATGGGAAAGCTGCTGCCCGTGGGTTTCCTGGCTCCTCTAACTCAGGACCTTCTGTGTCCCTGGACACAGACTGGACTGTGCAGTCTTCACTTTCTCACCGTGCCTTTCCTCTCATTTCCAGGCCTCACAAGCACAGACGATATTACAGCGTTGATCTCAGGCAGCGCCCTCCAGTGGCCCAGTGCCCCTCATCCACGTGGACCCAGGCTCTGGACAGTTTGATTGCAGAGCCCCATGGCCTCCCAGACTCCCCCAGAACCCTCTGCCAGAACAACAAAAAAAATAGGCAGGGACATCTCTACGGCCCTGCTCAGCTTGAAGCAGTTACAAGAAGATGAGACCTCCACCCCACTGGAACCAGGACTAGTTTTGTTGCTCTGTCAGGGGACATGTGGAGGAAGTCTCTCTTTGAGGGGGGGGGCATGGCAGACCTAAAATGCCAAGGGCCAGGTGGGATGAGGAAGGAGGGCCAAGCACATGACATGTCCCTGCCCTCCGAGAAATCAGACCATGAGCCCAGGAAGAAAGAAGCCATCCACAAGACCCAGGGGAAAGGAAACAGCCATCAGCAGAAGGCCCAGTAACCCCACAAGCCTGTCTCCAGCCCCTTATTGTCAATCTAGGCGGGTTTCTCTTGTGGCTAGGCTGCTCGCAGCTTCCATTTGCCCAATAAACCCTTGCATTCCTAGTAGTTTGTCTTGGTAAATAATTTTTACCCTCTGTCACCCCCAATATTTACAACACTCCCAATTTCTCTGTCTTCACATCTTCCTCACTGCTCCCCGCAGCCTTTCACAGTCCCACCCCCTTTCTCCCTCCCCTACTCTGATGCTTTCCTGTCTGTCTGGCTCCTCTCCATTCCCCATACCACTTATTTCCCTCTTCCCATTTTCTGACTTCCCCCTTGTTTTTTTTTTTTTCCAGTCCTGGGCCTTGAACTCAGGGCGGCTTGGGCACTGTCCTTGGACAATTTTTGCTCAAGATTAGTGCTCTGCCACTTAAGCCACAGCACCACTTGTGGCTTTTTCTGTGTATTTGGTATGGAGGAATCGAACCCAGGGCTTCATGCATGTGAGGCAAGCACTCTACCACCAGGCCACGCTCCTGGCCTGACTTCCCCCTTCTTGACTTCCTGTATTCTCCCCAGAATTCTCTCCAACTCAGTCACATCCTCCACCCCACCTGCGCTCCCCCTACTTCTTTCTCTGAATCTTCTCCTCTTTCATGACTTCTTCTCCTCGTCACCTGTCACCTGATTGATACCATTTGTCTTGACTCCTATCTCCTCCTTTAAAATATTTTTTTTTGGTCAATTGTGGGGCTTGAACTCTGTGGGGCCTGGACACTGTTCCTGAGCTTTTTCACACAAGGCCTAGTGCCCTATGGTTTTGAACCACAGTGCCCCTTCCCGTTTTCTGGTGGTTAATTGGAGATAAGAGTTTCCTGGACTTTCCTGCCCAGGCTGGCTTTGCACCGCAATCCTCAGATCTCAGCCTCCCAAGTATTTAGGATGACAGGTAGGAGCCACCAGTGTCCAGATGAACGTTTTCCTTCCCTACCCCCAACTCTTCCCACGCTACCACCCACCTCCCTTTGCCACACGTGCTCACTGCTCTGCCCCTGCCCAACTATTCGAGCTGCTTTCCATATGCAGAACCCTGAGCCAGAACACCCTGTCCTTATCTCCATACCTCCCAGCTTTGCCCCAATGACCTGACTTCCCCATTTCATCCACCCTCCGATGCTTCACATTGCTTCCACCCCTTTTCCAACTCCCACCGACCCTCGCCCTCCCACCCTCTACTGCCACCCCTATTTCCATGTGGCCGACCCCTCCCAACCTCCCATTCCTTCCCAAGCTCCTTTCTGCCTCTTGGCATTTTCACAGCCCCATGACTTCTCCCCACCTGCCTGACCTCTTCTGAGCTCCCTGAGCCTGCATCGCGACCCTCATCCCACCTCATGTTATGTATGCCCCTCATTGGCCCCTGACCACGTCCACTGTCACCTGCTGCCTAAAATCCTGACCCCTCCCTAGCTCCTTCACCTGGGTCCCTTCCTGGCTTCCCTGACTTCCAGATGAGATAAAAGTGGGGAAAGAGGACACTTTCCCAAAGAGGGTACATCTGTTGCTGCCGCCATCCTATGTGGACACGAGACACCAGCTTCTTTAGCCTTTCTACTTGGACTCGACACCCTTCACTCCAGAGAGCTCACGAGACTTCAGCCATGGACCTGTGCCTCCTCACTGTCCAATAAAGGACAGATTATGTCCTCTAACAGGCAGATGATCAACCCGGACTGGGCAGCCATCACTGGTGTAAGTAAATCCACTCTTATCCTACTGGTTCATTCCTTGGTAGCTTGGGTGCTTCCAAGCTGGCCAGTGGGGTTATTAGTACTGCACTGCATGGCGCCTCTCCACTCTGCCACCATCTTTCTCTAAAGTATTCGTGACCTGTTTTTTGGTGGCAAGACTGGTGTTTGAACTTGGAGCCTCACTCTTGCTAGGGCCCTGCCCCAGCTCTTTTTTTGCTTTGGTGGTTCTTCAGGTAGGGTCTCTTGTTCGTTGACTGGGGCCACCCTCGGACCATGAACCTTGTCCTCCTATGCCTCTGGTGTAGCTGAGATTCCAGGTGCCCCTGTCTTGAACCCCCCTGACTAACAATCACTCCTCCAGCTCATTCTCTCAGCCCTGCTCCTGATTCCCCCTGTTTATCTCGAACCACACCCATCTCACCAATGGCTCCTTTCCCTCACAATCTGGTTGCCCTATTGTCTGCCTCTTTCCATTTCTTGCCTTCCATCTCACACTTGGCTCCTGCCTGCTGCTTTTCTTTCCCAGCTACAGCCATGTCTGCTGGTGCTCCCATTTCCCAGGATGCTTTTCTACAGTCAGCCTCTACACTAGTAGCTCTTTGCTGTCCACACCCATCTGTATGGCACCACCACGTCTCCCGGTTATGGTATTTTTCTTGGGAATTGTACCAGTACATAGTACTATGTTCAATTTCATTACAATGTCTAGATTTTCCTTAACATTGGTAAGACTGGATGAGAGTTTGTTAACAAAGACTCCCAGCCTGACTAAAACAGCAAATGTGTCTTTCCCCATGTCTTCCCTCTCCCGTTCCCTTTCCTGGTAGATAGCTCTGTGGATCCACCCTTATTTTAGAGTTAGTATCTGCTAGCCCTGGAATTTTCTTCCTTCTGGTCTTCTTGGTGTTTCACTCTTGCATATCTTCCACTTGTTGCTGGCTTCAAATTCTACTTAGGATCTTCTACCTCTCACTTGTTTTTCTTTCTTTTTTTTAAAAAAAAAATTGTATATTATTGTGGGGGTGATGTATAGAGGGTTAACAGTTACATTTGTCAGGTAGTGGGTACGTTACTTCTTGAACTTGGATATCCCCTCCCATGTTTTTCTCCCACTTTCCCTCCCTCCACCCCCTCTAAATTCTCATTTATTTTTCTATGTAAAGAAATAATCTATGGTCCTTTTTCAGAGCTGGGAATTTGGTCAGACATACACAATGTGCTATACAACAGTAACATTTGACAGCAAGGATGTAATGGAGCCTCAAAGTCACCCGTGTTACAAGGTGAGTGGACATACCATTTTTATTGTATTCCCCTCAGGGAAGTGTGACCTTGTCCTCTTGTAATACCCTGAAACTAGGGGGCCAGAAGCATGGCCTAGTGGTAGAGTGCATGCCTAGCATGCATGAAGCCTTGGGTTTGATTCCTCAGGACCCCCACACACAGAAAAATCCAGAAGTGGTGCTGTGGCTTAAGTGGTAGAATGCTAGCCTTGAGAAAGCTCAAAGATGGTGCCCAGGCCCCAAGTTCAAGCCCCAGGACTGGCAAAAAAAAAAAAAAAAAAGAACCTGAAACCTGCTTTCCCTTTCAAAATAAATGTCCTTTAAATGGCATAAAAATTTGTCAAGGCAAGTTAAATGCAGCCTAAGGTTCATGATTCAATGATGAAGGCTAGACATCAAATACAAATGTGTTCGGCACATTTTGCTGCATGAGATATCTTTTCTCAGTATATGTTTTTTGGCATCTTTGTCAACCACGTGGCTGTAGCTGTAGGAAGCTTACTTCTCAGTCTCCTCTTTCATTCTACATATTTCATGTGTCTATTTTTCTGCCAATATCATGCTGGTCTTGTTTACAGCAAGCAGCTCTGTGGTCTAATCTAGAGTCAGGTACTTGCTTATTGATTGATGGTCTGTCATGGGGCTTGAAATCTGGGCCTGAACTCTGGGCCTGGATGCTGTTCTTGAGCTTTTCTGCTCAAGACTAGCTAGTATTCCACTCTACCATTCTGAGCCACAGCTCCACTTCTAGTTTTCTGGTGGTAAATTTCTCACACACTTTCCTGACTAGCCTGTCTTTGAACCCTGGCCCTCAGATCTCAACCCCCTGAGTAGCTAGAACCGCAGGACATCAGTGCCCTGTCAGCATTGTTCTTTTTGCACTGGCTATTCAGGATCTTTGTGTGCATCCATATGAATAATTAGGATTGATGCTAAAATTTTCTGTGAAGACTGACATTAAAAATTTGATGGAGATTGCATTGCACTTTTAATTCATTATCAGTAATGTAGTTGCTTTGATACCACTACTCTGTCAACCCTGAATATAGGTCTTTCCATCTTCTTTTGTCTTTTATAATTTCTTCCATGCTTTGTGTTTTTTGTTACAGAGGTCTTTTGCCTCCTTGGCATTTTTCACATTTTGGGGGATGAGATTACTGTCAGACTTCCTTTTCAGTGAGTTTACTGTGAGGAGGTGAGGTTGGTTGTAGATTTTGTATCATACTGCTTTGCTGGATTTCAGAGTTTTCTAGTGTTTAAATAACCTTCTAAGCAGATCATATCATTTGCAAAAAAGGAACAATTTGACCTCTTCCTTCTCTATTTGGAGTCCTTTTATTTTATTTTTCTATATTTTGAGAGTTTTTTTTTTGCCAGTCCGGGGCTTAAACTTGGGGCCTGAGCATTGTCCTTGGGCTTTCCTCAAAGCTAGTGCTCTACCACTGAAGCTACAGCATCCATTTCGGCTTTTCTATGTATGTGGCACTGAGGAACCGAACCCAGGTCTTCATGCGAGGCAAGCACTCTGCCACTAAGTTTTCAATCTCTATTCATAAAAAAAAATCCTATAGTATTGTTGGAGTCATGTTCTTACGTGGTTTAGATGTAAACCAACTTGACAATCAGAAGAATATTGACCTCAATACCACTGAATGACAACAGCTGTCACTCAAGACCTAGCATTAACCCCACTCAGGGTTTGTCAATGGGAAAAAAAAATCTCCTCCTCTCTGGGGCAAGCCATTGGTATACACACTACAGACTGTACCCTGGGTTAAAAAACAACAACAAAAAACCTGGAGTAGTGTCCCAAGGAGGTTTTCATCTTGCTTTTACAAACTGTGCTCTTGTCCAACAGTCAAAAAGAAATCCCCAAAAGTTACACAGGGAAGTGTTTCCCCTGAGAGAGGTGGTTAGCATAAGAATGACAAGAGTGGGTAGGTAAGGTAGTCAGCTTTGCTTCCACATTTTATTTTATCTAGGTGTCATTAATGCCACTTATAAGTGACTGATCAAATACATATTGGATGGTTTACAAACTCTAGATCTGTCTACATGACGTGAGATGATTAAATCATCCTATGAGGATCTGTCATCTCGGAAAGCCAGATTCGGCTGCATCACACTTACACACAAGTTTTGAAGTAGAAGTCAGTCATTGAAAAATGCTTCCCAGAGGTCAGAAGGGGGAGCTTCACTGGGAAGGAGAAGTTGTAGGCCAAAGGAAGGCTTTCAGACAGGAAGAAGAATCAGCTTGGAGATCTCACACAAGGCAACCGTAGCTAATTGAACCCGGGTCTTCGTGCATGCTAGGCAAGCACGCTACCACTAGGCCAAACTCCCGGCCCCATGACAACTGCTTTGTACAACTACTTAAAGATGACTTTTTTTTTTTTTTTTTTTTTTTTTTTTTTTTAGGAGAGCTTGGGGAAAGCTGCCAGCCTCCCACGTCATCCAATACAGAGTTTAAGTAAGGTGAGATGCGGATGTCAAGGTTACTGTGAAATGCCCTTCTGCCCTCCCTGGGGGAAAAGGGAGAGGCTGCGGTTTCTCTGGGACACTTCCTCCTAACCCCCTACCCTGTCTGTCACCACGGAGAGGAGGTTTCTCCAGGCTAGCACAGCTGTCTCAGGCAGGTGGTGGGGTTGAGTGTGAGCCACCAATGTCCCCAGTAAGGCCTATTGGCCAGGCTTCTCCTTGCCATCCTTTCCAGAGGCTTCAAAGGCAGCAGAGAAGGCGGTGGGACCCTGAGATGTGGGCAGAGTCCTGTTTGGTTTTTGCTCCCATGCTGACCCCGGCCTGTCTGTCTGCCGTCCTGCCTGGGGAAACCAGCACTGCCAGACAGACTGCCAGCAGCCTCAGCATCTCACGGTGATGCGGAGGTTGACTCACTGTGAGATTGCTCTGTGGGATCTACTTACTGAGGGAAACTGAGACTCTTAAGAGGCAAGGGCTTTGATCAAAGTGATAAGGAGGACTGAATCTAGGGCAGCCCACTTGTGATGCTGCTCCCCCAAAGGAGACATCTTCTAGGGAGATAGGCTAAGTGAGGAAATTTGCTTCCCACTGAGGTGATGGGGGGAGAGGGAGGGGAGAGGGAGAACCAGGAGAGGGAGGTTCTATTAGGGCCAGTGGCTAAGTGGAGGGCCTTTGGCCTGCAAATGACTGGCAGAACGTTTCCTTCAGGTCCACAAGATGCAGTGGCCTCTTTGATGGCCCCTCAGTAGGTGCCTGTTGAGTCTCTGACTATGGCAAACCAATAAAATCACTGCATTGTATGCATTCTCCCTCTGGTGGTTGTATCTAGCACACTTCACCTATGGCCCATTTGTTCTAGTTTATACAAATATGGTCATGTCAACCCCCCAGACAGCCTAAAGTAGAGTCCCTTATTCTGTCATGTCAGCTCCAGGCACACTTTTTCTGGGTTAGCTCAGCTAAGTATCTTCTTGAGCGTTTCTCTGCTTGAATCATCGTCTCTGCTGCTCCCCCCCCACACCCCCTTAGCTCAAAACCTCTCTTCAAAACCTCTCTCCTTCAGGCCAATTCCTCTGGAATGTCTCTCCTGTGAACCAACTCAGCTCAAACCACTCTCAGTCTGGGCCAAGCCAACTGGCACCACGCTCCCCTGGGTGGACTCAGCTCCAGCTGTTTGCCTCTGGGTCAACTCCACTGAAACCAGTTGCCTCCAGATCAACTCGGCTTGAACACTTCTCCTAGCGTTCAGTCAGTGGGAATTTCTGCCCGCTGACCAACTCAGGACAGATTCTCCTTCCCCAGGTCAATGCAGCCAGAACCTCTCTTCTCTGGGCCAAGTCAACTCAAGCTGCTCTCCTGTGGGCCAACTCAGCTCCACCAAAATGCCCCTGGGCCATGCCAGCTCCATCCTCTTTCTTCCTGGCCTGCACAACTCCAATTGGTCTCCTGTAGGCCAGCTCAACTGAAAACCCTCTCTGGTGGACCAAATCAGCTGGAACTGCTCTCTTCTAGGTCAAATCAGCTGGAGCCCTTCTCTAACCCTTCCCTAATGAGTCAGCTCCACTGTAACCAAGTCTCCTGGGCCAAGTCAGATCAAACCCATCTCTTCCTGGCTTACAACAGTTTAAGCCTCCTGGCCAAGTCAGTTCAAATCCTTTTCTCTTCCCGGAACACTTCAGCTGGAATTACTCTCCTTCAGGACAATCGGGACCCTTCTCCTCCAGCCAAGTCAGCTCATAGCAAACTCCCCTTGGGCAAAGTCAGCTCAAACTGATCTCCTCTGGGCCACCTTAGCTGACATCACTCTCTCCCCAGGCCAAGTCCACTAGAATTTATCTCTCCAACTCAGATCATCCCAATCCCTTTTGGGCCAAGTCAGCTTCATCTCCTTGAAGCCAAGTCAACTGGAATTGCTCTCTTAGCCAGATCAGTCTGAACCACTCTCTGCTTTATGTCACCTCAGCTGTGTATCACTTTTTTTTAAAATAATCTGGTCATTTAACAGTATGAGTCACTAGTAACCAGAATGTCTGTCCATCTTCTGCCGTCTTCTTTATATTTTTGTTTCATGTTACATAATTTTCAGTATAGACTTCTTTCACCTTCCTTCACTTTATTTATTCCTAAGTATTTTTTTGACATAATTGTGAGTGGAATGGGAATCGTGTCTTGTCTTTTTGTTATTCTTTAAAAAAAAGTGTGTGTGTGTGTGTGTGTGTGTGTGTGTAGTAAAGTTCTGAAGTTTGTAGATTGATTTTTTGTAGCCTGTTCTTTTTGATGAAAGTGTCTTTTTTAAAATCAGATTTAATGTTTTAAAAATTTTTTGACTCCACCGCATCTTTTTTTCATAGGTTACTTAACCTTTTAATTTTCTGTTTGTATCTTTTCATTCCCCTTCACCTCATTGAGAGTTTTTTCTTAGGTGTTCATCAAGGAAATTATCCTGTAAGTTTCTCTTTGGGGCATGTCCTTATGTGCTTTTGGTATCAGGATAATATTCATTGGAAGAATTTGTCCTTCTGTATTTTGTGGAAGAATTTGCAGACTGTTGGTGTTAGCCCCATCTTTTAAAGGTCTTGTACTATATTCTTTTACTTCCTGGTTAGTTTTGCTGGACATTTGTTGTTTTTACTTATACGTTTAAAGGTTCAACTCTTTGTTTCCTTTTCGTCTTCTTTTAGTTTCTGTTTCATTCATTTCAACTCTGACACTTTTTTTCCCCCTACATTTGAGTTTGATTTCTTGTTGTTTTTCTAAGACATTGGGATGTGTCATTGAGTTATTTGAATAGATCTCTTTTCCTGATTTAAGTTTTAGTTTTGTTTCAGTGGTACAGTGATTTGAACTCAGGACTTCAGGCTTGCTAGCCAGGTGCCCTCTCCCTTGAATCCTCAGCTCTGATGTTTTCATGTAGGCTTATGCATAGAAACTTCCGTCTTAGAAGCACTGTTCATTTGTATTTATCAGGCTTTGCTATTGGGTGTTGCTATTGAGCAAAAAAAAATGAGGTGACAATGAGTGTAACCTCATTGTCATTTGAGGAGAAAAGTTCATAGACTATTATTAATTAGGTCCTTCTCAATATAGGAAAAGATGGTGTTTTGCAAAGTTACAATGGCCTGGCGCAAACTCAGGACCCAACAGACTGTGAAAATCCTGCCAAAGGAAGAATAGAAATCTCCTCTTGGGTTTTCACTTGAAATTGACCTTATAGTCATGGCCCATGACCTTTGGATCATGTTCTAGAAGACAGTGGAAAGCATCTTTCTAGTCATGGAATATGAAAGTTGTGGGGGTTGACCAAAGGAGAGAGAGTTTTCTGGCCAAGTGACCTTGGGAGATTGGTGGAGCTGGCTTGATTGTGAGCCCTCACTGCTGCAAGGTGCAACCACAACTGCCCGTACTTGGGCAACTCTACTGGAAATGGCCACACTCCTCTACAGGCTGCAGAGGGGAATTGAAGGCATGGTGGCTCTTCCTACATCTACCCTCCCTGACTCTTCACCATCCTCAGACACCTAGATTCTGAGGGTCAAAAGACGGACAGGTTCAGTGACTCTGACCTTCTAGGAACAGTGGAAGAATTCTTGGGAAATAGGCCAGGCCATATCCTCATCCTTCAAGGTGCCCGGCCTGGACTCCCAAGTAACTGATACTGGAGCATTGGAGCATTAGGTATGGAGCCAGGGTGTCATTCAGTTTTATCTTTCTTAGACTGCTGGGTCTCATGTCCATGACAACTCAGATCACACATCTGGGGCCACAGTCTTGTAGGAATATCTGGCAAGAATGTCACTGAAAGGAATTGGTGAGCATATCTGATTTTGTCTGAGAACCACCGTGTGCTCTGACTTGGGCCTCTGCCTGGGGTCACCTTGGGTGAACAACAGATGCTTCTCTAATTTCCAGGTTGTATTCTGGCTTCATAAGGCTGGACTTTGAATGGAATACTTCTGGTTTCCATAAGAGGATAAATCCCAAGGCTGTTATTCTCTTTACCCTTTAGAAGTTCAGGCACCATTAATAGAACAATGGCATAGAAGTGGTCTAGTTTTTAGCTCAGTTCTGAGCCAGGCACTCAGACCAATATCACAGACTCTGATGCACCAATCTGGGCCACTCATGAGGGTGTTCTCTGGCTCTGGGTGGCTTGTGGAAGCTTCAGCTCTCCTGACAGCAGTGTGTAGGATACATTTAATTTATGAGTATTCTTGGGGACTCTTCCACGTCCAGGTATGTTTCTTCCATGAGTCAGTCTCTGAATCAGGACCACAGAGCCTGATAGGCTTTCCAGTACAAGTAGAAGTCCCTCCCCGCTGGGAAACCCCGTGGTGTATGACTGCCCACCTCCACAAGAGCAGTCACACTGGTGAGTCTTGGCATGAGAAGGCAACTGGATGGGTGAGTCACTGCCTCTGTTGGAGACTGGGAGGATGGTCTCATGTTCTGACATTGTGTCACTGCCTGACAGCCCC
Organism: Megascapheus bottae; assembly: GCF_031878675.1. Classification (NCBI taxonomy): domain Eukaryota; kingdom Metazoa; phylum Chordata; class Mammalia; order Rodentia; family Geomyidae; genus Megascapheus; species Megascapheus bottae. The sequence continues at coordinate 2,547,578 of NC_143542.1, read as the reverse complement.
CAAATATACACCAATTCAGGAACAAGTGCTTCCAATGAAAGGGGAAAACAGCATCGCAGCTACCAAACCCATGTAGGCCAAAGCAGGCCCGCCATGCTTCTGTATCTCTCTTATTGTCCTTATTGATGTCTTTTTCACTTGACAAATCATAATTGTATAATTAAAGGGTAAAATGCAAATGTTTCTAGATCCTGGCCTGCTTCTTCATGTGAGCGCCTCCTCTGGGACCCAGGAGCTCCTACTGGAGCGCCTGCGCGGGGATCCTTCTGACAAGGGCCAGGGAATACCAAATTCCCACACAGCGCCTGGTACACAAGGTGCCACAATTTGGATTTAGGCTCAAGACCATTCCATGCATTTGTCCCTCGGCCTAGGCCATCACTCATACTTGTGGAACTGGTAATCAAACCTAGACATTCCTCTCTCACAGCCCAGAGGATGGAATTCTCAGATTCCATGTCTGGAGATGGCTCGCCCTACGGCTACCTTGTCCCTGTCCTCCAGGGCTGAGAGGTAGCTTTGCTGTTCTTCCTGTGTCTCCTAGGGCCCTGCCCTGTCCTAGGGTTGTCACCTCCATGACTGTACCTAAGCTAGGCTGACCCATGGCTCTGTCTGCAGCATCGCTTGGTGGATTAAGGCTTCAACATGTCACAAACTCACTCAGTCTACAATGCACACTAACAGAAAGCACTCATGGGAACATGAGGCCATCGTTGCCCTTACTATGGATTCCTAAGGGGGACCAGGAACTAAGAGTCCATCCTGGAGCAGGACGTGAGGGCAGCAGGGGTGAGGAGAACAAAGTCGTGTACTGGGCTGGGTCAACTGGGGATGGAAGGTCACCTGTGGACCGGTCCCTGGCCCAGCTCAAGTCCACCATGTCCCTGGACCAGGGCCTGTGGAGAGGCCTTCAGGAACGGGAGTGCCTAAGCAATTATGACCGCATGAGCTATCACAAGATGGCAGCCAAGTGAGTGAGGGACCCTCGACCGGGGGTGTGTGATGCAGGAGGATAGAAACTGCATACCTGGCCCTGGTGGGGCTCATCACTCACACTGCCAGGAAGGGTGTGGATACACCCAGAAGACCTCCTCTCCTGACACGTTTCTGAGTGGCACAGTCTACCCGAGGTGTGGGCTGTGCTCCCGTGGGGGGACATGGTATTAGCTTGTATGTCACCTATAAAGTTAGAAGTTCCCTTACAAGGATCCTTCTAGGGAAGGATCACAAAGGTGCAGTGTCTGTGTGCTTATATTATTTATAGAAATGGAAATGAGATCCCCCCCCCCGGTTTTGCCATTTTTGTTCTTTTCTCTGTCTTTGGGAGGATAAGGAGGGCACAATATTGAAAATGGAACTGTACAGATTGGGGGAGGGTGGAGAGGAAGGGAAAATCTGGAGAGAGGAAGGGAAGGGGCAGCATTGTCACAAAAGAAATGTACTCGTTCCCTGACTTCATAACTGTAAACCCTTCATACATCACCTTTTAATAACAATAAAAGAAATAAAAAAAGAAGTTTCCCTACAGGCAGCCATTGGATACTACAAAAATGAGCTTTGCTTTTGTACATTTTTAAGAACTGAAAACAAGCCATTATCTTGTACAAAAGAAGTTTAACAAAGGATATTAGCAGCTCTGGGTTGTACTTAAAGGAGAAATAGCCTGCCTGAATATTAGATATTCTATCAGTTTGTACTATGTTTTTTTTGATATATTCTGCTGCTGATTCTGGAGAGTTTTGTGAATGCACAGTTTATGACACTAGTGCCGTAAACGAGTCAGCAGACCCGTTATTTAACTCTACATTAAAAAAAAAAAGTTCCATTCAATCAGAATTTACTTCAGGGGACATTTTCCTGGAGAAATTTCATGAAGTCCTCTGCATTCTTCTCACTCTTAATTTTTTTTGCCAGTCTTAGGGCTTGAACTCAGGTCCCGAGCACTGTCCTTGGACTTTCTCAAAGCTAGTGTCCTACCCTTGAGCCACAGTACCACTTCCGACTTTTTCTGTATATGTGGTACCAAGGAATCAAATCCAGGGCTCCCTGCACGCTAGGGCACTCTACCACTGGGCCACGCTTCTGGCCCTCAAGTTTTTTTTTTAAAGAGGACTTGTGGTCAGGAAGGCAGCCTGGTGTGGTTTTACAAGTAAGTGGATTGAGAACTTTCTGCCTGGTATTCACTTTGGAGGGAGTTTTGCAAAGGAAGGACTACCACTGCACACAGAGTGGTTTTCTTCATGTGTCTGTCCATCCTCAATGGCCCTAATGATTACTTCTTAATGCTCGTGTGTGTCCTGGGCCATTCCTAAACAGGAACTTGCCTTTCCAGTAAACCAGTATTACCCTGTGTGTGAGACCATATTTAACTTAGCTTTCCACCTTCTTCCTCCAAGAATGAATTAAAAATGTGGCTGTTGATCAAACCAAATCATTAGATCTTGACAGAAAGCATTTTCCATTTTAAGCAAAAAATGAATTAATTGCTGGTGGATTCACTTTGCCACTGCTGAGATGCAAGTACACAGTGAGTCACTAGAGGGCGCCATTACTTAGAGGAAGTGACACTGGTAAATTGCAGAACAGGACCCGCTGAGTAGTTTTGCTCCTTACCTTTATTTTCTAGCTGTTTCCTAAAGTGCAGGAAGGTGTCCCTCCTCTCACAAGCAGCCTTCTTTATAATTCCAGTGCCTCTGTGCACATTGCAGGTTACTTGTGTGGAATGGCTGGTTTCTAAGCTCAGCTCCCTGTGCTTCTCTGCCTCAGACCTCAAGTGTCAATGAATGCTGTGACACATCACTTGTCTTGACCCATGGAGGTCAACACGTGTAATTGAACACAGAGCTGAGTTGCAGTTTCCTGATGGAAGTGACAGCCACTGCCTGTCCTCCTCCCCAAAAGAGGACTAAAATGTGTGTCAGGAGTTGCTGTCACTACTAGTGGGTTGATGTGAGGCTGGAAACTTAGACTTCCACAGAATCCACTCAGTGGACCGTCCATGTGTCCAGGGCCTTGCCCATGCTTCCACCAAGCTGCATTCCCAGGCATGTGTGACGTTTTGGATGTGCCATTCAGGGGATGTTTTAAATGGGCTATTTAAATGTGTGTGAAGGTATGGTTTTTTGTTTTTTGCCAGTCCTAGGCTTGAGCTCAGGGCCTGAGCACTGTCCTTGGGCTTTCCTCAAGGCTAGTGTTCTACCCTGAGCCACCGCACCATTTCTGGCTTTTTCTATGTATGTGGTACTGGGGAATCGAACCCGGGTCTTTGTGCATACTAGGCAGGCACTCTACCACTAGGCCAAACTCCCAGCCCCTGAAGGTATGGTTTTATGAAACAGGGCTTCTGGTGGCATCACTAGACTTTATGGTTATCTTCCCTTGAGGGTGAATTGTGACAGTCTTGTGTATTTCTGAGGGCTCATAACTGGGTTTAGAATGTGTAACAATTTCCCAAGATTGTGTGCTTTCCTGAACTCCATGACTCAGGTATAAGGATCTTTTTTTTAAATTTAATTTTTGTCATTAGGTGTAAGGATCTTATCTGTCCCCTGCATTAGCATCCCATCCATTTCCTGGGGTGGTCAGGAGGCCAGGACAGGACTTAAATTTTCTCTGGAATTTGTGAACAAGCACTGAGATTCCAAGCAACCTGTTAGAACTCAGTTATTTTTCTGTTAGCATTTATAAATGGGAGCCCTATGGTAAAGGTCTGATAAAGTTGAATAAAATACCATATTTCTATGGGTGAAGAATTGAAAGTATAGGTGGCAGAATTATCACTTGTAACAAGAATCCCATTAAGAAGGAACTTAAGATTAAAAAGGGAGGGCTTATTTAAAGGGAGGGCTTATTTAAAAACAAAACTAAACCTGTAAGCAGTAATCAAGGGAGAGAGGAAGTCAATAGAGAGCAAACTGGCTCATATACAGCATTCCTATGAGTTCCCTTCATTTGCTTACGTAAATGAATGGTACGGTGAGCAATCACTATTGGGCAAGTTTTCTGAAAGTAACCTGATGCTCTGTAGTGATTGGTTAACACTTCCCTGTGAGGGTGGCTCAGTTTGCAGGTGAAATTTCCTGGGACTGTTTATTCTGGCAGTTGGGCTAGAAATGTGCCTGGGTACACATATATAATCTTGTGTTTAGGTTTTAGATCTGTGTTCCATTTGTGCATTTTGAACTTGTAGCTGATGAAGTGTTTCTGGATTTTTTGAAGTGTTTCTGGATTTTTTTTTATCTGAATAACTAGAGATTTTGTGGTTCCTCTTGTCTTTAGGATTTTTAAAGTCCTCATCCTGATTTTGTAAGACTTGTATTTTCATATTTATAAGCTGGGTATTTGTACCAGTTTTCAATAGCTAGCATGAAGCTTTCATTAACTATTAAAATTTCAAACTAATGTAAGACAATATAAAAATCCTACAATTTTCAAAATTCATTGGTTTAGTATTTTTGTAACCATTTCTTATACTTGACTTGCATGGATGAAAAGACAGTGTGTAAACCATTTCTTTGATCAAGGGAGAAATTTTTTTTTTGCCAGTCCTGGGCTTGAGCTCAGGGCCTGAGCACTGTGCTTGGATTTTCTCAAGGCTAGAGCTGTACCACTTGAGCCTCAGCACCACTTCCAGCTTTTTTTTTTCTATGTATGTGGTGCCAAGGAATCGAACCCGGGTCTTCATGCATGCTAGGCAAGCACTTTAACCACTAGGCCAAACTCCCGGCCCCAGGAGAAATTCTTATAAACAGCAAATGGCACGAATCGGGTTATTCTTTAGAGCTTGTTACAGATTCACTTTAGTGAATCTGGTTGCTACTATGTGGTAACCATGTTTGAACAGACATGTTTTTCTTCAGGATCCGGGAGGTTACTCTGGCCTCTGCCTTCTGCAGCAGCTCAGAGCTGGGCTGCAGCCTTAGCATTTGACCTTGTCTGAGGGCGAGTCCTCATGGCACTCTCTCCTTCTAGAAGCTTCTAGAAGACCATGCACTGGCTAGCTCTACCCTGACCAGCGGCACAGAGAGAGGCCACTACATTTCATGAGTGCAGAGGATTATTTATTAGAAGCAATACACACGGGTGAAGACAAACATCCGTTCATTAAAGGTGGATTCATATAAAAATAATAGTATTGCTGTGGAGAGCGTCCTGAGGCGTATATACACCGCAAGAGACTACATGAGAAGGGTGGTAGGCGTGACTACAGAATACACCGGTGACGTGACGACAGTGCCGTGGGCAGTGCACAAGGTGGCCTGTGGTGGTCCCCATCCACTTATGATGGCAGGGATGACTGACTAGAGACACGGGCCTTCTGGGAAGCAGACGTGTCCCCCGGCCATCCCAGTAGGGAATCCTCCTGTTTGTGATAGGATGGTGGTAGCCAGGGTAGCTGGTCTGGTGACAACAGACTCTCTTCTTCCTAACTGGGTAGTGTCTGTGGCAGGAAGGAGCCATGTGGTGGTTGGAATATCTGCCCCCAGGGGCCTGGAATTCTTTGGGCAATTCATGTGCACACACCACCTCCTCTTGGATCTGCCCACCGCTGCTCATGCGTGTGTAGACACCAGACAATTTGCCACCATCCAACATTCTGCTTGTGGGTAAATCTTGGGTCTGGGTACTGGTTGATTGGATCTTGAACTTTTGCAGGGAATCGGCCTGACTTTTGCCCTTACCAGAGAAAAGCAACGTAAAAAAATTCTTTATACGACTGCCAAAATGACTCTCTGGAGGAGACTGCTCTTTCTCTGGCAGAGGGAGAGAAGACTTCTTCCACGTGGTTCTTGGTTTCCTGACCTGGGCAGCAGGACATGGCTTCTGGCCACATGGGGGCTGTGTTTTCTCCAGCTTTTCCTCCCAAATTCTTACTTTAGGCTGCAGAGAGCCCTTTTTCTCAGCTTCACCAAACATCTTGCTGTACCATGGGTCCTGGAGTTCAGATACCTCCAACTCTTGCTGCGTCTGGATCTTCCCAGGGCAGGGGGCATAAATGGATGTGCTGCTACCGGAGAGGTTGTGGGAGCTGTCCAGAGAGTCCGGGTAGGGCAGCATGTGGGTAGCCAGTAGCACCTCAGGCTTGCAGTTCTGCAGGAATGCTTTAGTCTGGCAGTCCTGCAGGATGACATCTAAAGGTGGGCATTCGCTGGTAGCGCTTGACTCTGCTTGTTCTTTCAGGCACAAGTCTTGGGGAGGCTTGGGAAAAATTCTGGAAGAGCATGGCATTTGAGTGGCCTTCAGAACGTCTAGACTTCTGAGGTTCAAATGGCTGGAATCTGTATAGTCCGTGGATATGTCTTCATCTGTCATTTCCCTGAAATCGTTTGCCTTTCCAGGTGGGGACTCCCGAAAGACCTCTCGTATGGACACGTTTTGGCTGAGGCTGTCTGTCTTGAGGGGTTCCCCTGGGTCTGACTGGAGGCCTGTAGTTGGTTCTAGACTGATTTCCTTGAATGCTGGCACAATGTCTCTGTGCCAAGATCTTCCCACCAGGTTGCAAGTTTGGAGCTGAGGGAGCAGTGTCTCCTCCTGTGGCAGTGGCATTCCCTGACTTCCCTGAGCGGGAGGACAGACATAACTACAGAGGATTCTCCGCAGACACTCGAGCAGAGGGGAAGGAAGAACACTGGGTGTGCCTGAACCTTCCATGTTTCCCGTCTCCTCTCTAGGCACTATGGGGGGAGCTGCACCCTGGAACTCACCCTCCTTGACCATGGGATTGGTTTTACAGTCCTTGCAGGCCAGGTTCCCAGCAGGTTCCTGTAAAACTGGCATGGGGGGAGCCCTTTTCAAAGTGAGCTGATTGACGGGCTTGAGCAGCTTTAGGAACAGACCCCACTTGTGCTTTACCCAGAGCTTCCTAAGATGTGCCTCCAGCAGCTGGCGAGTGGTGGCATCTAAGCGGGAAAGCTGGGAGCTGTTGCCTGTTATTCTCTCAATGTCCATGCTAGAGCGGGAGTTTTCAGTGGAGGACAGGGAAGAGTTTAGAGTGTCCCCGGAGGGACTCACTCTCACAGGGACCTGGCTCTGCCCCCATTCTGAATGGGTTTGGGGCTTGACTTTTAGCGGGCAATTGTCTGAATGCACGGGGCAAACATATTCCGAATCACTGCTTGAGTCAGTGAAGGAATCCAGAGCATCCTCTGAAGAGCTTTCTATGTCCTTGTTCAGCTTTTTCATGACTCTGCACGGACAGCGTCCCTTCTTCCAGCCAGGAGAGTCTTCCAAGATGGCTTTCTGTGTAGCCTGGCAGCTCTTGTCTGCCTGGCCTGGCTCTGGGATTTTCTCCTCAGGAGGCAGCTGGATCTTGCATTGTGTTCTATAGCAGTGCTGTGTGAACCTCTCTTGGAGGTGATGTTCCAGCTTCTTTTGGAACTCAAAGCTGATCAAATCCCCTGGGAAGTTGACCAAGTGGCTTGGGTCCAAAGGTCCCTGACCATGGCTAAAGACTTTGTAAGACTGCTTAACTACAGAGGGTAGAGCTTTCTGACTTTCGTTGTGCTTCTTCAGGAGGTGACATTCTAGTTGTTGGATGACAGGTGGAATGGCATATTGTTTACCCTCACAGGTTCTCATGGGAGGTGACTGGCATGGTGGAACCCGGGCCTGCATCTCAGCTCCTGGTGGAGGCGGAGACCAGGGAAAGTTTGGCGTCAAAGCCTGAGATTGTACTAAGTGGTGGAGCAAAGGCTGGGGTGAAAACAGTTGGGGAGGTACGTTAGCCTGTATCGGAATGAAGCTAGACAATCCATTGAATAAAATAGAGGGTAGGTCTAGAAGATGGCCAGACACCCTGGCAGGAGCCACCAGGGACTCACTGTGAAGAAAAGGCAGGCCCCAGAACAGCTGACTGCATTTCTGTTGTAATTGGCCCCCCAACACTGTGGGGAAAATATGCTCCTGAGAATCAGAAAGCTGCTCTGGTTTTGTGTTCCAGAAAGGCTGTGGAGCAGCGGTGTCTTGTTCACTGCCCAGCGATTTCATCAGGTTCCCCAAAGAACCCACGGGGCATTTTATCTCCTGCCCAACTTTCAGCTTAGCCCTCTTACTAATCACTACCTCCAGCAGCTCCAGGATGTCAGAGTTGAGGGCTGGGCTAGGAGAAGGCACCCGAGAGCTGTTGGTTGGAGAACTGCTCTGTGGGGTGCTTTCTGGTGAGATTTGCACGTTATATAGAGGAAGACCCGAGTTTGAGTCATGGTCGGGTGGAGTGCAGGCCGCAGGTGGAGGGGAAAGAGAACGGGGAGGAGGATGTTCTAGAGGAATCAACAGCTCTGGAGGCTGAGACGCAGTCTGGTGTGACTGCGTCTCAGCGGGAACTGAGGAATATGTCTGGATTGGTGACAAGGTAGAGGCCAGAGGCTGCAAGCCCTCGTGTGAAGGAGCTGGGGAAGCCTTTGGGGACGCAGTGCTGGAGAAAGTGTCCTCTTCGCAGTGTCTGGCTGATGGGAAGGCTGCAGCAGATGCTGAGTTGACAACGTCACCTAGGGCGTCTCCTTTTAATAAGTGCTCGGAGCTGCTGTCACTGAGCTTCCCTAGGTGGCTGCAGGAGACAGGAGACAAAACTTTCTTCAGCAACAGATTGGCCCAGAAGGAGGATGGGCAAGTTAGGCAAGGGTATTTGCTGCTATCTATGCCAACCACCGAACCACCCCCAATGTGTGTGTGTGTGTGTGTGTGTGTGTGTGTGTGTGTGAGAGAGAGAGAGAGAGAGAGACACACACACACACACACACACACACACACACACACACACACACAGATAGACAGACACAGAGGGAGACAGACACAATCCTGAGGCTTGAACTCAGGGCCTGGGCATGGTCCCTGAGTGTTCGTGCTTATGGCTAGCCACAACTTGAGCCGCAGTGCTACTTCTGGCTATTTTGCTTGTCTTTTTTCCTCTTTTTCTGTGGCTCATTTGATAGAATCTCAGCAACTTCCCTGCTCTGGTGGCTTTCATACTGTGATCTTCAGATCCCAGCCTTCTGAGTGGTTAGGATTATTAAGTGTGATCTTTCCTATGATGTCCTCTCTCCATCTCCACAGGCTTGGGCTTCAGTCCCCTCCACACCTGAAGTCTTTCCCTTCCCCATAGCAATCCCATTCCATGGAGTAGAAGTACAGGGACAGGGACATGAGGAAAGTCCTTACCTACTCAGAAGGGAAACTAGATCATGAATCTCCTCAAGCTGTTCCCGAGTATCTCTGCAAGCTAGAAACAGACTGTGGTTATGACAGATCACTTGGATTTTATCTGAGACTGAATTAAAACTTCCCTTTGTTAGGGATCCTGGAGAATCCCAAGTCTGTTCATGGCCTCTGCTAAGGCATAAGGATGGGTAGTGCCTATTTTTTTTATTTACAAGGTACTTTCAACTCTGCCAACCTCTGTGGCCTATTGAACCTCTCTTGGCTGGGGAGAAAGAAGATCTCATCTCTAATATTGTTCTTAGGGAAGTGAGATGGTCCACATGTGGGCTGGAAGGCACCCTCCATATAACAGTAGTGTTACATCACAGCACCTTAGCCCCTCCTCCCTTTGTGACACACCCAGCCCCTGGGCCCACCGACAGCCTCATTTCAAAGCAGAAATCCTGAGATGGGTCTCCAGTCCCCATTTCTTTCCCAGGACATTCCCTGTAAGGACTAAAACTGACATCCTTGGTATCCTGGCTCTAGCTGTCAGACAGTTGGGAGAAAGGGCAAAGCCTACCTTTCAGAGCACCATTTTTCTTTCTGCTCTTGGTTTGGCCCCACTTTTCCATATGATTCTGAGAGACAATAAAGTGTCATAGACTCCTCTCTCTAGACAAACCCAAATATTCACTGCTCCTGGATAAAATGACACTCAGTACCCATGTTCTTTCCTTTCCTTTCCTCATTTTTAATGTCAAAAAGATGTCTGCCTGCCTTCCTTGCATTATCCGTTGGGATTTCTACTTCAGTAGAAATCAGTACTATTGCTGTGTTCAGGACCACAGCCCCAGCTCTCAGCGACCACAATAGGTTTGCTTCCTAAGTCCAGAGGTGAGGATTGTCCAAGGGCAAAGCCTGTGAGCCTCAGACCTCAGCCTCCTGAGTGTTTGAGATCACAGGTGTGAGCCTTTGGGTCATCTCTACACAGGGGAAAGGTGTGGCACACAGTCCCTTCTCTGTTCCCCAGCTCTCAGGATCCCAGTCTTTGGTCACTGAGTTTTAGGGTTTGACTTAACCCGGCACTAACTGCCCGCCATACAGAGGGCTCAGTAGAGAACCTCATGCCACCCTGCCCGTGCCTGGAGAAGGATGCTATTTCCTGGGATTTCCCTCTCCACGGTCTAGCTAATTGGAAAAGGAGAAATAGCAATAGAGAAAAGGAATTATCTTTGTCATTGAACAGAGCAGTTTCTGAATACCATATAATGTCACCCCCTTTAACATTCCCACCCATCCATCCCCTCCCCATCTTCCTTCACTCTTAATTTTGTAACCTATGTATTGGATTCTTGTCTGCATTTCCACTCCTCCATTCATTTACCCCTTTTCCATGCTTGACCCAACCCCAACCCCTTTCAAATACAACTGCATTTTACTGAAATTTTGATTTTTAGCTTTTTAAGGAGTTACCCTATTTGAGATCTCTTTTAATACATTTGTAGACACTTACCACCCAATAGATTTACTGAAGACTTTGTAAATTAAATCTGAAAAAAAAACATGGATCCTTTGTCTCTGGTCCTGACTTTTACTTAATTTTTTCAAGTCTTTGCATTTTTTTTTACAAGTGGTACACTATTCTAATGGATGAGTAAAATTCCATTATATATGCATATATATGTATATATGTATATGTCCATCTTTGGGTGGTCTGTTCCTGGGGTTCTTACCTTCCTCGGCTTGTTCTTTCGAACAGGAGTGGGTGAGGGTGGATTTTCCTTGAAGCAGGGCAGTAGCAGTAGCAGGAAGAAGAGCCCCACTCCACACACAACGGCAAGGGACATGTCCATTGCCAAGGTGGTGAGGTCGGGGCTCAGCCAGGGGATCGCAACGCTCTTCAGTGAAGAGAAGGGATTCTCCATCATCTGAATCGCACTATTGCTCGTGAGCAACTGAGCTCTGGGCATTTCCTTTGGCAACATATAGTCAATGAAGGCTGACGTCACAGAGGCCTGCTTTGCACTAAGTCACAAAGGGGGAGGCATGATGCATAACAAAGCCCTCCCCCTGCCTCTTCCCTCCTGGGCTTCTAGACTCCCACCTCCAAGTTCACCTGCTCGGCCTGTGAGAGGCAGATCTCAGTCCATTTCCGCAGTCTTCCCCCTTGAACTAAGACATTAGCCGTTCTTTGTTTTCACTGTTTGAAGTCCATATGGTTCACAGTTTTTGAAAATGTGGACTTAGCTCTGGGATTTGTGTTGTTTGTGGTCTCAAGATCACCTTGATCAAGATCAATGCCCACTTTCCCACATCACTAGAATTTCAGTCACCTGAATTCAAGGTCAATTCACAGATGAGATTAGTGTCTTAAAGGACAGTGAAAACTACTTGAGCAGTCTTTGTTGGGGGGGGTGGGGGGGAGAAAGTTTTTTCTTCCCTTCTAGTCCTGGGGCTTGGAATTCTGGGCCTGGGTACTGTCCTTGAGCTTTAGTGCTTGAGGCTGGTGCTCTACCACTTGAGCCAAAGCCTAGCTTTACTTCCAGATTTTTTCTGTGATTATTTGGAGATGAGACTCATTAGCTTTCCCGCTTGGGCTGGAATCTTGATCCTCAGATCTCAGCCTCCTGAATTGCTAGAATTACAGGTGTGAACTGCTAGTGCCCAGCAAAGACAGCGTTTATTTTTTCTTTTCCTTTTTTTTTTTTGTACCAATTTTAGGGTTTTAACTCTGGGTCTGGACACTATCCCTACATTTATTTTTGTGCTCAAGGCTAGTATTCTACTCCAGCTGAGTTTGATGGACTTTTGTTTCCTGAGCTTGCTTCAAATGGTGATTCTCAAATCTCAGTCTTCTGAGTAGCTAGGATTACAGGTGTGATCCACCAGAACCTTGCAAGGAGCTTTTATAGAAAGGCCCAGGTGCAGGAACTTCCTCTGGGCCTAAGTCTTAAGGCCAGACATCTGGCTGAATGGTGGTCTTGTGCCTACTGATTTCTAAACACGGCTGCCCATTAGTCTCTGGAGAAGTATTCCTTGTCCTGAAAGTTCCTTCAATACCCTGGTAAGAAGCTAAGGAGAGGAGGGTGGTGACCTTGCCTGGAGCTATAAAAAAAATCCTGAATTTCCTCTCCTGGGGCTGGCAAGGGGGTAGGAGAAGAGGAGAATGAGAAAAGAAAAATGCTGCCTCTTAAAAACTTGTGTAACTGATAGCATCCTGGTTTGTTAACATGCTGAAACTATACTGTGAGCATATTTAGAGATCAGTTCCTCTTATATTTCCCTCACTGAATTTTACCCATTCATTTCTATGGAAAAGGGGACATTGTAGTTGTCTGGCTCCTATCCTGATAAAATTGGGTGATATCCTGGGATTTTTCTGATGGGAAGCATGTATCTGTCTTTGTCCATGATTGTGATGAATCTTACAGGCCCGATTGTGTTTTATGCAGGTAAGAGATGCAGCAAAGTACACAGTGGAAAAGCAGGTTTATTGTTCCAATAACATCATGGTCACATTGAAATTAATGACATCTAATAGAACCAATTAGATACCATTAGGTTGCTTGCTATACATGTATATCCAACATGTGGCTCATTAATTCATCGGCCTAGGGGCATTGGGTGGATAATGTTAGAAGGTGAACAATATAGAAGTATATTGTGGTATTATTTGAAGATGACAAAATGGCTCATTAAAAGCTGTTGAGCAATTGGAGGGAAGGGGAGAATAAAACCAAGAGTCAGGGGCCAGTCTGAGTGTATGTGTATATGAAATAACCATGGCGAGATCCTTTAAAGCAATTAATATACACTTAACCTGAATTATAAGAATTTAACAGGGGCTGGGAGTTTGGCCTAGTGGTTAAAGTGGTTGCCTAGCATGCATGAAGACCCAGGTTCGATTCCTCGGTACCACATACATAGAAAAAAGCCGGAAGTGGTGCTGAGGCTCAAGTGGTAGAGCTCTAACCTTGAGAAAGTCCAAGGACAGTGCTCAGGCCCTGAGCTCAAGCCCAGGACTGGCAAAAAAAAAAAAAAAGAATTTAACAGAAGATTTGTGAGGGAAGTACATGCTAGTTTGAGTAGTGGGATAAATGGAAGAACATTGAGTATTGTTGAAATACTCAATATATATATAATACATATTTTTATATTATATATTATATTAATATATAATGTTAATATATATACTTTTTTTTTGCTGGGTCTGGTGCTTGAACTCACTGTGCTTGGCCTTTCTCAAGGCTAGCACTCTACCCTTGAGCCACAGAACTTCTGCCTTTTTCTGTGTATGCAGTACTGAGGAATTGAACCGAGGGCTTCATGCATGCTTGGCAAGCATGCTACCAGTAGGCCACACTCCTGGTCCTGGTTGAACTATTTTATGGACATGTGGGAAAGTGGAACAAAGAAACTGGCTGAAACTGGTTTGGGAATTGGGAGAGAGGGAATGAGGAAGAATGGTACAAGTGGTGATTCTGACCGAGGTATACTGTTTGCAAATATAGTCATCAAAATGAAACCTCTTTGTACAACCTATTGATGCTAGTAAAAATTATGTATAATAAAAAAATAAGCATTGGAACAGTATGTGGAGCTTTACAGCCAGACTCTGGCTGCAGGATATAAGTGACATTTTGATGTGAGTTTAAGATAAAGCATTGAGTTAGGATGAAGTCCCTTTTTGTCCTAAGCCATATCCACTCATCACCCAGATTTGGGGGACATAAACACTAGGTAATGCTGCCATGGGAACACACTTCTGTCTGTATGGCTCACAGTGAGTTGTCTATTGGCAAAACCTCTATGTTTCCAGTTCTTTCGAGGTACTCTAAGACACTGTTGATGGGACATAAGTAAGTTCATCCACTATGGAAATCAGTATGGTAGTTCCTAAATGAAGAAAACTAGAACTAGCTGGTCTACCGCAGCTGTGTATTGAAGGAATCAAAGCCAGCATACAACACACACAATTACATCACTATTGTATCACTATCCACAATTGCCAAGTCATGAAATCAGCGTAGTCAGTTCTGACCAGCCATCCACAGATAAATGGGTTGCTAAATGTGACTGAGATACACACACATGAAACAGAATATTATTCAGATATAAAAGATGAAATCTATAATAACTATGAATAAGAAAATTGAATATTCAATCATGAAATAGAATGGTAAAGCACCAACTCACTTTCTATATCATATTGTTAAACTGTGTGCAACAGAAAAAGTGAAATCAAGTGATTTATAGAAAAGTGAATAGAACTGACACTCGTGGAATTGTGTGAAATAAGCTAGACTCAAAGGCAAGTATTGTATGTTTTCATTTGCAGATTCTACATTTTTTGAAGACATGAAAGGACAACGATTTGGAGAGGAGGAGGATCAGTGGGAGGAGAAAGGGTTGGATAAGAGTGGAGAATGGAGAGGTAAATATCAAAGCGCAGAGGATAAAATATGAAAATATTATTTTGTATGGTTGATTCGAACTAAAGTTTTAAAAATTTGTTCATTGGAGGCTCAGTGACATGGCTCAGTGATCCTGTAATATATATATATATATATATATATATATATATATATATATATATATATATGGCCCTGAGTTCTATCAGCACAGGAAAAAAGTTTCAAGGCTCTTTTATTTTCACTTTTTCTTTTTTTATTGTAAAGATATACAGAGGGGTTATCATTACATAAGTCAGGTAATAAGATTTCTTTTTGAATTGTCACTCCCTCCCTCATTTTCTCCTAGCCTAGCAAGTGTGTGATCCCAGGTTCAAATCGTGGTTAGACCAGTAAGTGGAGGTAGTGGTGGACCACCTTTGAAAGAATCCATTAAAAATGTAATTTCTATCCAGATGCTTCTATAAGCAAATGAGTAGCAATACCCCCTTCTGGAAAAGTAGAAATAACTTAGTCTTACATATGTGAACAGATCATATTGGGTAGAGTTTTTGTTGGCTTAATTTCTTCTCCACTCCTCAATTAGGATAAAAAAAATTCTGGCCAGCAGAGAGGTCATCAGACAAAGGAGATTTATTAGTCGCTTTGCAACTGCCTTGTCCTGGCTATCCTCAGGAACAGTTACAACCTCCAAGGGGGTGACTTTTCCCCTCTCCTCTTGGCAGGCCTCTTCCTCTCTTCCTCTCCATAGGCCTGTTCACAGGCTTCTCACCTCAGCACAGTCAGGCCTCTCTGCAAGCCTCTTGCCTCACTGCAGGCCTCTCCCCAGGCTTCTCGGCTCACCATAGCCTCTACTTAGGCCTCTTACCTTTCCACAGACCCAGGCACTGCTCCCTCCAGGAGCTTTTGGGGGGAAGCTCTCTCTTCTCCTCTCTCCTGAACATCCCCCAACCCAGAGATGATATCAGCATGAGGTAGAACTTCTTGCCTCTCTGGTTCTCACATTTCCTCTATGTGTACATGCCAACACACACACACACACACACACACACACACACACACACACACACACCAGTCTGCCTTGCTTCTACCCATTCTTCTCCCAACTTGAACATCCACGCAAAAACCTATGGCTGTAACATTCTACAAGGCTCAGTGATCCAGGGTGAACCTGTCACAGGAGCTTTCCTTTTACCACCCTAGAACTTGCTGTTACAGATTCTGTAATGTACCAGATAAGAAAAAGTTAGAATTCCTAGTTGCAGGCTTGTGAGTCAAGTAATCTCAACCAACATGGGGCCCCACCCTCACCACTTCCATAGCTAGCTTTTTCTTCTACAGCCTGCTGTGACAGCAGAGGCTAATTCCATTGGTAAGATGTCCAGTTTTCTGGAAGACCATCCTGAGAAATGTCTAAGTGAGGTAGAAAAGGTCAGTTATCATCCCGAACAGTCCCTTTGTTTCTCCCTAACCTGAAGAACCAGAGAGAACACAGAGTGGAAAATCTGGTGGTAGCCATGCTGTCAGTGGTACCAATTTTCCCAAGAAAGGGGATTCTACTTTCAAGCCCCCTGCCCTGGCTTCCTGAGCAGAATTTGGTAGGGGTGGTTGACTTGGAGCCATGACACACCACTTGCGGTGGAAGTGCCCTCGGGAGCCAGTGTGGTGTAGACCCTCCCATCGTCTACGTGGACCTGAAGATATCAAGGTCTCCTGGCATTAGTGAAACACTTTTCTAGTATTTCTATGAAGAAACAAAGGAGATGATGGCTTAACAACAGAAGATAGTTTGTTTACAAAATGGTGATTGAAAACGATCAATATCAATCTGAAGATGTAAAGCTTTAGGGTTTTCTCAAGTGTTCAGGGTACCTGTCAAGTGCATGCCTCTGACTTGAAACCCCAGGACCATGAAACAAAAAGTAGCCAGGAGATGCACATTTGAGGAGATGCACTATAAGTGCAAAGTTGGGGTTGAATTGAAGGACCCCCTAGCCTCAAGTCTTGGCCACTGACTTTTATCAAAGATGTCTACTGATGTGCAAAACCAAGAAGAGATAGGCACCTAGAATATCAGAGCTAAGGTTCTAGGAAAACATTGGGAGAAGCTGTTTCAACCACTTGAGAAAAAAACTACAGAAGTCCCAACAGATATGCAGGACAAAAGAGTGCAGAGATGAGGACCTCTCCAATTTTGGAGCTGCCTCCAAATGAATCATGAGGAGTACAGGTACCATTGTGGGAAACTCCTCCCCGTTGTCACCAGAAACTAAGTTCATCCATCAAAATACACCCAGCGTACTTGTACTGCCTTGCCATGAACCCCAAGCCCTACCTGGCAGACGTTTGTACCACCATACCCTTCCCCTGACCCAGGGCACAGTCCAGTGATGACACAAAGGGGCTATCGTCATCAGGCTTGTCACAAATGGCACAGCCTTTGTGGCCTCTGTGACAGGATCAGCATCAGGCTGTGTCCCATGCTGTCCCTTTCAGGGGAGGTCAGGGGGCAGGAGTCACTTTCACTGTTACCCAACATCTCGTCATACAAAAATATTCTGCCTGATTATCCAGATTGTTTTTCTCATGTTGTTCGGCTAAAATAACAAAAAACCCCAAACCAAACCCCAAACCAGCTTCTTGTCTTTTCTCATGTGTGCACACGCTCCATCTGCTGATGGCGCCTTACCCAGTAACTCTGTTGCCTTGCCTCTGAGTGGTGGACTCCTCTCCACATCAGCCTGGAGGCGGCGGTGGCACTCACCTGCCCTCCCAGCAGATCCCTTCCTGTACCTAGTATCGCTGTCCTTAGATCACTACAGTCATGAACTACTGAAAGCCTTTAGTTGTTGTCAGGATGAGGCAAACTAGGACGACTCGCTCCCAGAATCTGGTTCAACCTGGCCTTCCCACTGTTCTGCCTCTACAGTGGACTTGGTTCCGGTGTATATGTGTGTGTGTGTGTGTGTGTGTACAAAAGCACTACTGGGCCCAGTGCCTTCCCATGTCCCAAGGTGTAGGAATGTGGGGGTGTAATTCTGGCAATCCTGGGCTCAGTGAGAGAGACCTGAACCCCCTTAGATTTCCTGGTGAATAACATCTGTCCATAGAGCACCTTGTTTGTAACAGAGGCTGGGATGAATGCTGCCAGCTTTGGCTCTGCCTCAGCAAGGATGGCATCCCTCCTCGCCACCTCTGCCTTCCTCTTTAGCATGGTGGCTACCATGAGAGCCATGGTTGGGGGGCATAGTCCCCTTATCCCCATAACCTTTGTCTTTCTCACGCTCTAAAGCAGAAGCCAGGATGGAACTTTCCACGGTGCCTGTGTGTGAGTTGGAGTTCGGGATGGCTGCTGAAGAACGCGTTATCCCCAGTCGTGGTCAACTGCTGTTCCCTCTGGGTAGAGCTCTACCGGGAGCCACCAGCCAATGATAGGACATGGCAGGCCTAGAGGTGGATGTGGAAAAATGAAGTCTGGAGCTGAGGGAGGAGGAGGAGTGGCTTGGGGACGCCACAAGGGCTACAGGGACAGAAGGTCACTGTCTGGGGAATGAGATCTCACGGTCTGGCCTGTCCACACCAGCCCCAAGGTTTCCTGCTCTTCTACCTAGATCATAGACTTGGAGAAGGCCTTTTAGCTAAGACCCAGACTACGCCTAATAGTATATTTAAGATGTCTTCAAGTCTTCACCTTTTGGTTCTAAAAAGAACCCCTCCCGGGTGGGCCCAACAGCATGAAGGCAACCAAGGCTGTAAGGTTGCACAACTGGGTTAATCTCAGAAAAGCAAGCAGCAGGGTCTCGGTGTGTAGGAGCTGGGCAGGGCTCCCAGGGTAAAAGTGACATAGACAGAGAAGCTGGTGGGCCGGTCCCAGCAGTGTGTTCTGCCACTGTCAACTCTGTCCTGCATGGGGGCCGTGGGGGACCTGGAGACCCACAGAGACCTCCCCTGACTCCCACAGACCCACACAGCACCCCTGGAAGATAACCCACACAGTGGCCTCCCATGGACACAGTTCACAGACGTCTCACTGACACACCCCGATTTCTCTTCCAAATGACCTCCCCACAGAACATGCGCAGAGACCTCATAGAGACTTACACAGACACAGCGTGGACTTACTGCTCATGAAGACCAGTCCCAGGATGGGAGAGGCAGGTTTATTCCACCGAGTCCTGAATTCTCACTTTTTATACACTACTGGTTCTTTTGTAATACAGAAAAATAGATTATAAATCAGAAATTGCTCTAAAACCTTTTGAAACATCATTAGTTCTTAGTATTTTATGATATATTCAGTTATCTAGGACCATTTTTTTAAAATGTGAATTAACAATTCATCAATAAGCCAGGTGTGGTGGCTCGTGCCGTGTGTCAGTTTAACATCCAGTGGCCATAGCTCAGCTCAGTACCACGAGCTGTACACTTCCGCCATGTGTCAGCTCTGTTTTTTTCCTGTCTCTAAACAGAATGATTTGTGTGGATGGTGGTACTGCAGGAGTAGGCAAGACCCTTGGACTCCCTTACTGGACCCCTTTGTATACTAAGCGTTTGCAAGGGTGGAGGCCCAACCCTCTTGTACTTTTGAGATATAGTCACTGGGTGGGTGGGCACGTAGAATGACAGGTGGTTCGTAGGCCAATGGACCTATTACCATCTACAGCATAGGAACCGATAATGTTTTGGGAGGCTCTGCTTGTTATACTCGTACAGGCCGCTGACCTGGAGAAGTGTTCTGTTACATCAGATTGGCGCTTGTAAACAGGCCATCCACTGCACTGCCAAACACTGCCATCCTCAAAGATGGTATCGAGCTTCACTTTCTTTTCAGAGCTGTGACCAAAGTCTTATTTTTTGACTTTATTCTTCTAAACAGAACACGCCCTCCAAAGAACCAACACCTAACTCCATTAGGCCAGCCTTGCACCGATACAAAAATCAGATAAAAATAACCGAAGGAAAAAAAAACACCACAGTCTACAATATTTTACAGAAAAGATGTGAAACAAATGAACAAATAATATCAAACAACACTAAAAATAGTAGTCAAACCAAGCTGACTATCTCTCTGGTATGAGAGTCTGGTTAGACACATAAATCATTTTTGGGTAAAGCTATCATATCAATATTTAAGCTAAAAATTCTGGCTGTGGTTCATTTGGTAGCATATCCACCCAGCAAGGACAAAGCCTTGAGTTCAACCACCAAAAACAAACAAAAAAAATCACCTGTTTTGGGCTGGAAGTTTGGCCTAATGGTAAAGTGCTTGCCTAGCATGCACAAAGACATAGGTTCAATTCCTCGGTACCACATATCTAGAAAAGCCAGAAATGGTGCTGTGACTCAAGTGGTAGAGCTCTAGCCTTGGAGAAAGCCCAAGGACAGTGCTCAGGCCCTGAGTTTAAGCCCCAGGTCTGACAAAAAAAATCGCCTGTTTTTACTATTAGACATAAAAAGTCTATGTGAAAAATTCCAGCATTTATTCATGATTTAAAAGATATAATTCCAGCATATCTTGAGTAGTGTACATCTTCAACTTGATAAATATCACAAAAAAGTTGACAAAATCCTGAAAAGTGAGAAACTCAAAGCTTTCTAGATAAGAAGGTGAAGAATTCCTTTTCACCATTTTAGTCAATAGAATACAGTAAGTCAAGCGCTTAAAGCACTAAGACAAAAAAGGGAAAAGGAGTTATAGTGATCTGGGAGAGATAGGTATGCATCTGACAAGCTTATCTACACAAAAATCGAACAAAATCAACAGTAACTACAGAGGAAAAGAACAGTTGTTAATAGCAAAGTTGGAAGGCATGAGGGTTAATTACAAAAACTTATGTACCAGGAACTAGTGGCTCACACCTGTAATCCTAGCTACTCAGGAGTCTGAGATCTGAGGATTGTGGTTCAAAGCCAGCCAGTGAGGCTCTTAATCACAAATAATAGAGTAGTCAGAAAAGGCAGGAAGTATCACCATGGCTCAAGTGGGACAAAGGGTTAACAAATGCAGCCATGGTCCTCACTGGACACTGTTGGGGGATGGGAGAGAGAAACTGGGAGATCACACCAAACTAAGAAGTTTGTGCATAGCATGGTCAACAAGCTAAAATGATAGCCTACAGAGTGAGAGAAGATGCCAGATTTGTTAAGTGAATTAAGTTTGGCCCTGAGTGATAAAATGCATGTTCTCTCTCATATATGGAAAGTAGATCTGATTCCTAAATAAGAATAAACATATGCAGGGTTATGAGCATATGCACACAAACATGTTAACTAAAGCGTGGTATTTTCGGGGAAAATTCAAAATGAATACTGGGAATGAATCCGTTGCTTGTTGAAGGTGGACGTCACGGGGAGGAGGATAGAGGTAAAGGGGGAAGAATGCAGTCTTTATGTTGTGTGTGTCCTGTGGAACCTGGACCATTGATGGGGAGGATGGGGACTCTGATGAAAGGAGGGACAGTGATCAACGTGCATTTCGTAAACAGACACGTTGAGTAGGTACAAGACCCTAGGGCACAAGAGAAATCAGAAATGAACACTCGTTTTTATTTAAGATTTACAAAACTGAATACAGAAGAAAAGTGAGTTGCCTGCACTCGATACCAAGCTTGAGCACATTACGTGGGCAAGCTGGAGCTGCAGACAGAGGAGATCCAGAGATAAACTCTAGGAAACAACAAAAATCACAGAGGAAAGGCCAAATCTGAAACAGATGGGCCTCAGGTGTGATCTCTAAGGCTCCAGTCCATGCCTGTCTTCCAAAGAAAATGGAGTGATGTCTGTCTCTGTCGGGCTGAGTACAGAGTTAAAGGTGCAGATCTGAAGGGCTCAGTGGAGGAGGAATTGCTAGGCTAGAGGTAGGGCAGGGGTGGGCTTTGTTGCCGTCTATTTCCCAATGTCTCTCTCCTGCTCAGGATCCCTTCGTAATGAGGGATCTCATCCAGTCTCTGATGCCTGCAGGCCTGAAGCCTCACCGTCTGCTCTGAAAGGCTTCACCCCCCAGTTTGGCCTCCTGAGAGTACCAGTGTAACTCAGATGGTGGATGAACCTTCCTTTCCTCCGAAAATATTATTACCCCGTGGCTGACCCTCAGCCCCACGAAGCCCCACATATGGCCTTTGCATTTGCATATAGATTGGGGCTCACAACATCTCAAAAACACAGAGAACCTTCGTACTAGAACCAACAAAAAACTGGCTCTCGGGTGACATTGTGCAAAAAGAAATGTACTCTTTACCCTTTCTTATTTAATGACAACCCCTCTGTACATCACCTTTAGAATAACAATTTAAAATGTTTTTGAAAAGTTCTTTTTTTTTCTTCTCTACTGGTGTTTCCCAAATAAACACCAAGATCTGAAGAGGAAAAATCCCAGGAAAGCAGGGAGCATCTTTCCCCGAGGCAGTGACAGGACAGGGCAGGTAAAGATCACCTTTGTGGTGGTTAGCAAATGCCAGGGTGAAGCCACACACCGCTACTTGGCCACTTGCTTCAGCGGCCAAGAACTAGGCTTCTGAGAGTTGGAGACTTAAGTACTGGAATCATCAGTGTCTTGTCACGGCAGGGGCCCGAGGACCACACTTGTTCTCATCAGAAAGCTGTGCTTGGCCCCTGACAACTTGCTGGGAGAGGCTGCGTCACCTCTGGCCTTAGGAAGCCGAAGCCAAGCTGCAGACGAGAAGCACCTGCAGAATTGAGTCCCTGGCCCTGAACAGAAGAGCAACACTGTGGTTGTCTGTGATAAATCTTGTCTCAGAATTCCCAATTGTATCTCCCAAGGCAGTGAGACAGAGACCGTTTTCAACCCCATGAAAAACAAAACAAAGGAAAGGACCCAGGTGAAGGCAGAATGTCCTCTTAGATAGGAACAGGGAATAGTGACAAAAGAGAAGGAAGCCCCAGTCTCTTTCTTTCTTGGATCCCAGATTCGTGTGGGAAAAAGATGGCAGAGCAAGAGCAGGAAGAATGAGGCGGCTCTGGAAGGTAGGCTCTGCCTTTCAACTGCAGAGAGAACTACCACTTACCTGTCCCTGACAACCAGAGCTAAAGCGGTCAAGCGTAGGCCTCTGAGAGGGAAGCGCCAGGGAAGGAGATCAGAATCATGAACACATCTCAGGTTTTGTGCTTGGAATGAAGCTCCAAAGGGCCTGGGGATAGGTGTGGCCCATAATGCTGCATGGTGAAAAGCTGGGGGAGCCTTCATTTAGAAGCAGGACTTCTAGCCCCATGTGTGGCCAAACTATTTCACTTTCCTAAGACACATTCCTCTTTGACAAAACATAGCCTTCCCTCCACAGGAGGTTCTGAAAGTCATGGAGCTTGACAGAGATGTAAAGATCCTGTTTGTGATGAAATCCTCCCTTCCTGGGCCATCCACCACTTTCAGCAGGATTAGGCTATTGACACTGAGGCTTGAATTCCAGAGTCTAATGTCTTGTATTCTCTTCTAAGGGACATTCCATGTTTCTTCAAACAACATCCCAACTTCTTCCCTTCTCTGGAACCCAATTTCCTTTTCTAGCAATTAGAGACTGGCTTTCCTTTTACAAAGATAAGAAACTAGTCAGGTTTTGTGACCGAATTATTCCTAACTGAAGCTGTTCTGGGGGTGGTGAGATGTGACTGGAGTTCTGGAGTGTGGGAATGAGAAAACTTTCTGAAGTCAGCATGGCAGGCAGGGGCAGGAGAGAGAAGGGGAGCACAGGGGAGGGGAGCAGAGGGAAGGGGAGGCTAGCCTTCCTGCCTACCCCTCATTCCCACTTGCCCCTGGTTGCTCCAGTAGGTGCAAAAACTGGGACTTGTAGAACCTAGCAGCTATTGGGGCAGAAGGTAGAAAATCTTGCCCCATCACCTTGTCAATGGTTTTCCTGGCATCCTGACCAATTGTCCTCTGCCTGTGGCCTCACCTCTACCTGTAGAACACCTAGAAGAACAGTCTTACTTGAACAGAATCTCTCTGGTAACTGCTCCTTTGAGCCAGCTCTTTAGGAATTGAGTTGGCATCTCATTTTAGGACCAACAGTGGCCCTAACCACTTCGCTGTACCATTTCATTCCGGTACAACTGGTGGGCAACTGCTAAGAGCAACTAGGCATATGGCAAAGCCCAGCCATAGAGTCTGTCGCAGCAACCAGCAGAGGCCTCCTTCCAGGGAGCCTCCACGTGCCCACAGACAAAGGCTGAGCGAGCCCTTCTTTCTTCATGAAAAACAATGCTCAGCTTTTAGAGATCCTAGCTTCCCAAAGTGTGAGCCAAAACTTGTGCAATAAGGAAGAAAAGGAGTCATTTTCCACCCCGCACCTTCACTCCCCAGCCCAGCCTACACGCTCAGTTCTCTGGAGAATATGTTGAAAGCTCAGGGTGATGAGCGAGACACCATGGAAAATCACTTCTGGAACACCAAAGCAGACAAATGGCAGTCTCCAAGTTCTCAGTGAGTATCCTAATGGAAGGACCCGAGGAGGACCTTATCTAGCAGAAATGCAGCCAACCTTTCTGAGGCCTGTCCTTTCTGCATGGGAAGTCTCTGGTGGCGATTGTAGGAGTATCTGCAATGTCTTCCTCTCCCTGAATAAAACTTTTAACATTTACTACTGTTTTCCTGGTTGAATTGTGGTAGGATCTCCTCAGTCCTGCCAGGGTAGGTCCTTGACCCAAAATACAGTCCCAACAGGAGCTCAAAACTTGACTCTGCCCATGGCTGAGGTCCAAACCAAAGGCCATCTCCCATGTCCTCTCCCAACTTGTGGAATATCAGGCTCTATATCTCAACAGAGGGCACAGCCATTTCCCCCAAATGTCAACCAGCACCTTACATGGACCATGCCCAAGTGAGTGTTCTGAAGGTCTAAGCATCTAAGTTTGCAAACAAACAAACAAACAAACAAACAAACCAACCCACAAGAGGAGCCACAAGCCAGCCTACTTTCAACCTTCCCCAGGGTAGCCATACTTATAGACTAACAAATGGGCCTCCATTCTTGCTGGGAATTCTGCTTCCCCAACTCCAAGAGTCTAACTGGAGCCACGGAGCCAAGACAGGGTCAGCAGATGGCTGTGGCAGCTTTGCCCTTCCCGTAGACTCTGGGCATAGTAACTGATGCAGCCTCGGGGCAAATTCCCAGGCAGGTGATACCAGTGCCAGGCCTTCCCACACTTGTTCAGCACTCTGTAGTTCCTTGTGAAAGCAAGTACCCTTGCAGAAACTCAACATGTGTTAAGGAGAGTCCAGCAACCTTCAACTTGGATTACCCAACCAAGTCTGGTAAGGACCCTAAGAAATCTACCGTGCAGTTCAGAAAGCACCTCAGTGAAAGATCTGGAAGATAAGGAAAATTCAAAAAGTGACTAGACAGCTGGGTGCCACTGGCTTACACCTATAATCCTGGCTACTCAGGAGGCTCAGATCTGATGGTTGTGGTTCAAAGCCAGCCTGGGCAGCAAAGTCTATGAGACTCATCTCCAACTAACCACCAAAAAGTCAGAAGTGGAGCTATGGTCCCAGGGGTAGCTGAGGGATAGAACCCAGGCCTTGAGTTCAAAACCCAGGACTGTGCCACACACATGTGCATGCATGCGCACACATGTCTACATATCCAGGAAGGGTCACTCAGGAAATCACTTACCTACGACCTCACCCCTCCAAAGAAAGAACCCCCCAAAACCCCAAAACCTAGAAAAAGTCCTGCAAGTCTACCTGGCAGGAAGTTGAAATAGACAAAAGAGGACATGATCACTCTGTGTGTGTGTGTGTGTGTGTGTGTGTGTATCCTGTCTTTGCTGCTATTCATGCTTCTCCCAAGTACAATTCCCACAAAAACCCATGCATATTGCATCCTTCAAGGATCAGGGATTCTGCGTAAATACTCAAGAGCTTTGCTTCTTTGATCCCCAAAGCTGCCTGATTTTAGAGAGAGACATTGTAAGGTACCAAGTGAGACACGGATGGGATCCCCAACTGCTGGCCTTGTGAGCCACGCAATCTCAACTTACATGAGGCTTCAGCCTCACCCTTTCCACAGTCTGCCTTTGCCTTTCCCTCCACAGCCTCCTGTGACTCAAGGCCCTTCCTCACCGTCAAGGTGGTCAACACCCTGGAATAAAAAGGTCTGTGAAGTGCAGGGAGAAGATAGCAAGAAAAGCATCATTTGTTATCCTGCAAAGTCGCTTTGCTGCCCCACCAATTACAGAGCTGCAGAGAGCCTAGATTAGGACTCACACTGGTATCCTTCACGGCACCCAGCCCATCTGTCTACACAGGAGAGCCACATAAGCCCAGCACAGACAGTCTCTTGAGCAGAACCCTCCAAAGAACAGTCTTGGAGACTGGGAAAGGCAGCTTCATGCCAAGTGCACCAAGGGTCAAACCTAATCCATGGCAGGAGAGACATCTACCTTAGTGGGATCAATCTAAAGACCAGATGAGCATCACAATCTTTCTTCAATGGCTTAAGAGTCCAGAGAGATAGTGGAGGTAGAGAAGGAGATGTCCTTGCATGTGAAGTAACAGAAGCTAGTACGCAGAAAATACAAAGTGAGGACTGACTTGGAGAATTAATGTCAGGATCCGATTGCAGATCTCTCTCACCTGAAGGACACCCCTGTGGACCTGCTTTCTCAGGCCTCCATGCCAAGAATCCAGAACGTGTCAAGAAGAGAGAAGCAGCACAGCAACTTCCTGGTGCCTTGTTACTTATAGATATCGATGAGGACACAGCAGAGCCAAGAGAAACAGAGGCTCGGGGAGATAGATGAGAGGGAAGATTCTAGGACTAAATCAGGGCAGGATATTTGTTCTAATGAGAGAAGCCTGTGAAGCCTTCCCAAGCCTGGAGTCTGAGACCCTCTTTTCAGGTCAAGAAAATAAGTCCCATTGAGAGGAAAACAACCTCAACTCCAACAGAGAAGAGACCACATCCCCCAGAAAGCCATAGCAAGACAAGAATGCAGGACTTTCTGAACTTTCTTGCCCCCCCCAAACAAAAAGCAAAGGGCAGGAAGACTCCTTGCCAAACACTGAGCCCCCCTCAGCCACTGCTCGATATCCAGGATCTGTCACAAGCAGACTGTTCACAAGCAGTGGCGGAGCTTGAAGGCCAGATGCTTATGCATCTGCCGGCCAAATGCTGTCGAACAATATTGGCCATTCTAGTCATTCTGGCATGATTAGAACTTCAGGAGCCTCTGGACACACAAGAATAATTAAGGGGTCCCCGGGCCCAGAGTCAAGCCTAGTGATGGAACATATGGGCTGTTAGTCACCAGACTAGTCACAAAGGCCACAGCAGATGCATCTTGATATTCTCAGAGTCTGGTCTCAGTATAGGATAACGAGGACCCGTGCCTCACACCACCCTCACCATTATCCAACATGCTGTCATCAAAAAGGGGTTCTGTCTGGTTATCCAGACCATGCTTCTTCTGTCTTTCCCACTGAGGAAAGGTTTCTTGTGTTTAGCAGGGATGTACAGTTCTCCATGTTCTGGTGGTTTCCTCTCACTCCGACATGGACCATTTCTTAGTAAATCCTCATTGAGCCTGAAGGATGGGCTTCCTTCTGCGTTGCACATGTTGTAGGAAAGGTCAGCATCTGCTCTCCCTCACAGCGGCTTCTAGAGAGGATGGGTACACAGGGACAGTGGGACCCTCACACCAGATCCCTCATTGTTCCATGAGTGTCTATCATCAGGACACTAGAGAAACCTGCTAAAGCCAGTCTTTGGGATGTATCAGGATAAGGCAATCTAGGAGAATTCCACCCAGGGTCTGGGTCAACATATCTTTCGCCCCATTCCCTCTAAGATAAACTGTGTAGCCAGACCTCTGTATCCTGCCCAGCATGTCTACAACCAGATAATCAAGTGTCCCCACTGAGTGGTTCCCAATAAGTTCTGTAATTAGGGTCAGATCCACAATCACTTTTGAAACATAATCCATCAACAATGTGGATGGCTCATTTTCCAAACAGGATGACATGTTATGGAGGTTAATTGTTGTACCCCTCTTAGGGCTACACTGTCCTAAGGTGAGTAGAGCATTTCCCCACAGACAAATGCGTCACAGCCACCACACCACACTGACAAAAAAGCAGGTATCAAAACTACCTTCCAGGAGGCTGTGGTACTGGTACTGTGCTCGCCATGGTCCAGGAGAACACGAGTACCATCTTGACCAAAGAACAGGGTTACATCACTCTTTGATTTTGAGAATGTTTGTGGTTTAGCTAGTCTTACCCTTGCTCTCTGGGAAAATGCTTGCTGTTCTTGGTATCCCCTTCTCCAGAATCTAGAAACACAAACAACTGCCTTCTGGTATGTTTGCCATCTCTACCATTCCTTAAGTATGACTAAGCAACCATACAGATGCTCAGGGAACCCCTAGAAATATCTAAAGGAAGACCAGAGCGTTTTACTTCCTTGCTATTCCTTCAGTAATTTCATGTAACACGTTACTTACCTATTTTGGGGTGGAAAGGTATGTAAATCTATTGCCACTCTGGACTAAGGCCACACCAGGTCCGTGATGAGCAGGTCACTCAGTGACTCGACTTCTGTGACCTAGAAAATGATGGATGGATGTTAATAACGTTACAATGAAGACAGAACCTGTGATAGCATTAAAAAGACTGCATAGATCTGTTTGGATGATTTTGCTTTTTTATTTTACTTTTTATTTATGGTAGTAGGGTTGGAATACAGGGCCTTGTGTTTGCTAGATAAGCTACATATTCAAGCCACACACTCATCCCTAAACTTTGCTTTCTAAATAAAATATACTAATAGATCCATATCTTTTCCCTTTCCCCCAATTGTGCAATATTTATTTTTTTCTTTTTTCTTTTCTCAGTATGGTGTTTGAACTCAGGGCCTTAAGCACTAGGCAATGTGCTATGACTTGAACCATGCCTCCAGCCTAGTAATGTATTTTTATGGCACAAAAGGTAATGTTTTACATGTATTACAGATTTAGAGTGCTCTAAGGAAAAAAATACTCCTTCAAATCACTTTGTAGTATATGACATTTATTCATTTTCTACTAATTTTCTTCGATGTGGAAGGACTCTATGGAAATCACAAAGCTACTGCACTTATGACCTTTAACAGGCTGGATGTGAGGTTCTTCAAAATGGTTTTTTCCACATTAGATGTTGACCCCTGTGCTTTGGGAATGGCTAGCCTGGACCTTGATTAAATCTGGAGTCCACTATGTGGCTTACTTGCTTATTTTCAGATAGGGGAAAAAAAATCTACTGATTGTGTCCAGGCTATAAAAGATGTGTGGCACAGAGGATCACAATAGTGCAAAACCTAGATACGTAAGGCCACACAGGAGGAGGCTAAATGAAAGGATCTCCAGGATATGGAAACAAGAGCTTTATCTTGTGTGATTGTTCTTAATGTACTATGTTATTTCTCTTCTCTTTTGTTGCCCTTTGGTCAATGTCATATTGTTACAGTATCTGACTTTGTTACCTGGCATAGCTGTATATACATTTATTTGTTTATTTGAAATAGGAAAGGGAAGGAGGAAAACAAGATGATTGGGAGGGGGTGGGGGGAGGGTTATGGGGACAAAAACATGAGAAGGGGTATCAATGTATAATGCACCTACTGTCTGGTGAATATAACTGTAGAATGATGTGACCAAACACATGGAAAATGAAACACGTGATTAGGAATGCCTATTAAATTATGTAACTCGAAAAATACATATAAATATTTCTCTGTGAATAAAATTTCAATGTACTAAAAAAAAAAAAAAAAGATGTGTGGCAGTTGTGCTCTCAAGCTGGCTAAAAGCAGCATTTGACCCTGTAGGGACAAAGCCATGCATCAGGCCCTTCTACTTACCATTGAGGACAGAATGGTTCGGGAATAGGCAGAAACGGCCCCAGGGGAACACAGGCAGGCTATCACAATTGGTTGATGGATGGGTACTGTTACAGGAAAACCCGACAACTGGTACACCTCAGTTTACCTGAAGAGCAAAGGTTCTTGTGCCAAGAACCACTCTGGATATAAGTCGTTTAACCCCTCCAACTGTGCCCCGCGTATTTATAGCCAAAGGAAAGGAAATTCCCTTTATAAAGAACCCAATTGGCTGCCACCGAGGGAGGGGTTCGTTTTATGGGCGTGGTTTGAATAATTGGCAGCCTGCGACTGGCTGAAGCCCTCCTGCTGTGATTGGCTGAGCCTCTAAGTTAGGTGGGTCTACTTTACAGTTTCTTCCAAAGGCTTGCTTACATGCTGCCAAGTGTGGTGGCTGGCTTGGGAAAAACATCACCAGCCACGTAGGGACATACATTTAAAGGAAACTTACTGGTTTAACAACTCCATTTTTGGTCCTCCTTTCCTGTGTGAAGCATCAGACATGGACTGTGGAGCCACCCTTTACAACCCTCACATCGAGTCTGATGGACTCCATGATAGGCCTCACTGTTTTACAGTGTCAAATTAGCAGATAAAACTTCAGTTCTGCCAGGTCATCATTCATGGCTAAAGACCTCAGTATAGTTATTTACGCTTTATTTTTTAATTTTTTGAAGAAGATACTTAGTAATATTTATTAAGAGAGTAACCATCACTTTAAATGTCTTAATGATTACAAATTGCCAATTGACATTAACATATCATTCAACTTTATTAAAACTAGTTGTAGTTTTTGTATCAGTCATAGAAATAAAGGTTTTAAATAATTTGTTTTTAAAGGTTTTTGAGTCTGCTGCTTATGACATATCCTGTGATAGTTTAAATTGTATTTCTTCCATCTATTATTTGTAATAATTTTCTTATTCATGCATATATGTATGCAAATATATGTCTGTAATATATGAACAAGAAAACTCTATGTAGATATAGTTTGACTCTCTAATTAGCATTATCTCTGACTTCATGTTTGCCTAGAAATAATGTTTTAGAGACAATCAATTTCTAAGTCTTCCAGGTGGCTCAAAGAGAGAAAAGCACTTCCTTCAAGAGTCCCACTGCTTTGACTACTTGACTGTCTTTCTACTAGTAAATCAGGAGATGGAATTGTTAACAAAAAATAGACATGTCGGGCGGGGAGTTTGACCTAGTGGTAGAGTGCTTGCCTAGCATACACGAAGACATTCAATTCCTTGGTACCACACACTTAGAAAAAGCCAGAAGTGGTGCTGAGGCTCAAGTGGTAGAGTTCTAGCCTTGAGAAAAATCCAAGGACAGTGCTCAGGCCCTGAGCTCAAGCCCAGGACTGGCAAAAAAAAAACCAGACATGTCAAGGAAGGGACAGTTTCTTTCATTTGTTAACTACCAGCAACTAGAGGAAGATGTCAATTCTGCAGAGAACGAAGTGGAGAACTGAACCTGAGAGACAAAAATGTCATCTTAAACTAGTTTGAACAAACCTCGGTAAGGTTTATTTTTTTCTTCATGCACTTTTTATTACCAAGAGGATATTCAGAGGGTTATAACTACATAAGTCAGATAAATAGTGTCTTTCTTTTTGAACAATGTCACACCTAGTCTAGTAAGCGCCACCCTTACATTTGTTCACCATTTGCTCCGTCATTTCTGTGTTCCCCTTTACCTCCCAAAGGAAGATAAATGAACAAATAAGCCAAAAGGAAAAGAAAACAAAGAGCAGCAAAGAGAAAACGTTTTCATTTCCTAGAGTTCACTGGGCCGAGTATTTTCAGCTGACGGAATTCTCACAGTTAGCTATTCTTCCCTGTGTTCTTCTCCCAAGAACAACCTCCTTTGTTCTCACTGTGTGTGAATGCCTACAGACCTGCGTAACTCATCATGTCCCACTGGTGTTTTCTTTTTTCTTCCTTCTCTCTCCTTTTTCATTCTTTCTTTTCACTTTTTTCTTTTCTTTTTTTTTTCCATTCAGCTTGTTTACATGTAGATTTTTATTTATTTAATTTTTGTTCAGTTGTAGGGTTTAAACTCTGGGCCTGTGCATTATCCTTTAGCTCAAGGCCAGTGTTCTACCACTTTGAGCCACAGTACCACTTCCAGCTTTCTGGTGGCTCGTTGGAAATAAGAGTCTCACGAACTTTCCTGCTTAGGCTGACTTCAAACCTTGATCCTCAGATCTCAGCCGGTAGGATTACTACTGTAAGTTAAGATTACTACTATAATTGATGAGTATAGTAGTAATTCTAGCTCCCACAAGTAAGAGCCCAGTTTACTTGTAGATTTATAGGCATATTCTAGCTACCATAAATGAGGGAAATCATACCATCTATGTTTCTCTGGGTCTGGCTTACTTTTGCTTAATACAATTTTTCCAAGTCTTACCATTTCCTTACAGATAACAAATGATGGCCAAAAGGGAACTAACTCCATTACACTGTTGGTGAGCATGTAAACTTGTTCAACCATTCTAGAAAGCAATATGGAGAGACTAAACATACAAGTACTCCATGATCCAACAATTCCACCCACTTCTGGGCATTTATGCAAATAGAACACAAATAAGGCTACACTAAAAGCTACCAGCACAGTCATGTTCATTGCAGCATTATTAACCATGGCCAAGGTATTTATGCTTTAAATAAGAAATACATTATACAGCTTCAGGAGGAAAAAAAATGGAAATTGATTCTTTCAAACATGAGTCCCATAAAGAAAGAGAAGGGAAATAAATGGGAAGGAGATGGGAATTGGGAAGAATGGAGCAGGAAGAAGATAATGAAGAAAGGAGAAGAAAGAAAAGTAGAGGAAATGGAGAAGTGAAGAAAAGAAGTCAATGACAACAAGAAGACTCCAGAAGCTGAATCAGTCCTAACCAAACCATTCAAGGGCTAAACATTACAGTTTAGTGATGCCTCATTTCCAAGGTCACTGTCTTTATTTAAAGTTTGGGAACAATGTAGGCTACAAAGTGGTCTCCTGTAGAGTGATAGTCAACTTTGCAGTTAGTATAGCTACACATATTCTTTTAGTGTTGACTGTTTAATGATATATAAACTGAAGACAGGCCAGTTTTTACCAATGCCAAAAACACATCAATCATGCATAGAAAATATAAAGGGAACATTTATGGAGTTGCAAATCTCAAGTGACAAAATAGCAAAGAATTCGAGGGGAAAAACTTTCCACTAACAGAAAACATAGTCTCTGTAGTTCTCTACCTGATTGCGCTCCCTCTCTCTCTCTCTCTCTGTCTCTCTCTCTCTCTCTGTCTGTCTCTCTCTCTCTCTCTCTCTCTCTCTCTCTCTCTCTCTCTCTCTCTCTCTCTCTCTTCTCCTCCCTCTCTTCCTCCCTCCCTCCCTTCATGTATACCCCTCTCCCTCAACTTTCTTTTAACTATTCATCACAGACACACATCATCATCATCATCATCATCATCATTTGAAAAACTGCTTCAAAATAGTCGTTGTTGCAAAAGTGGAATATAGTCATCACTTGAGATAATTCTCTATATCCGGAAAGTAAGACCTAGGCCATGGATCAATGCAGACAAAACTACAAAGACTCTCACAGCTTTAAAACTGGAACCCTAACTCAGGCACATGAGTATCAAGGCTGCTGTAAGCCTCCCTTGCTCTGAGATTTCACTCTGTGCCCACTCATGCCTTAGAACAGAGTGCCATACGTAAAGGCCCAGAGCACAGGTGGTCTAATGGGGAGACGAGGAAATCGTTCGGTTTCTCACTAAAAACACAGAAGTGTTAGGGGGAAAGCACTCTTGAGATAGCCTCAGAAACATCTTAAATCAATATTCTCTAAAACCTCACCATATAAAACCTCACCATCCATACCTCACTCAAATTGATTTCTTTAGAGTAAGTATAAGGGAGCCATACCTACCCAGAAATGCTTCCCTGGATTCCTTCAGTTGAGAAAACCCTGAAGTTTTATCTGGTGGCTCACAATGTTTGGCCTAAATTCAAACCCACTACCACATAGCCAATCCCCTAATTGTCAAAAAAAATCCATGTACAATCAATCTCTCCATTTAAACAGAAGGAAAAATGTATTTCCAAATAAAGACCGAAAATATTGCTAATAATAAAATGTACTAAATACAATATTTAAGAAAAGCTGTTATATAGCATTTAGTATACCATTCTTAGATTGTAATATAGAATCGGTTTTAAAAAGGCTCTGTTTCTAAACTTTTTTCATTGATTTTAAGAAAAATTACGAGGATCCAAAAGTATCTGATGCACTCATATTGAACTGAAATCTTTGTACAACTAAAGACAATAAAAAATCCTTTATAGATTCAACTCTTACACCTGTTTAGCCTTTTGAAGTTCTGAAGATAAGTATTAAAGACCCTATAACAGAAAATTAATTTGAAATTATTTTTAATTCTATTTAAAATTCACAAAGCCAAGAAGAATAGGAGTTCATATCTGAGATGACACAAGGAATGAACACATTCTGTGGAAAAGTTGGAGTTGCAGACAGAGGAGATCCAGACAGAAGAAATCTCTGGGAAACAACAAAAACAAACAAGCCCAGTTTTTCAAAGGCTACGAAACAGATGGAACTCCAGGAGTGATCTCCAGGAAGGCAGCCAGTGGCTTGGTTCAACAGGGTATGGCATGAGATCTGTCTTTGGCATGGGTGGAGGTGGCAGTGGGATCTAAAAAAGCCTGGAAAAGTGGAAGATGTGCTGAGCGGGAAGCAGGGGAGGGGCTGTGGTGCAGGCTCTGCTTCCCCTCCCCCACCCCCTCTCAGAAGCTCTTTGTGACCAAGCCACCCTTCTGTGATGTAAGCATGAGTCTCACTGCCTGCTCCCAAAGGCAGCTTATCCCAGGTCAGTGCCTGCGAGCAGTACTGCGATTCAGATGATGGAGAATATTCTCTCTCCTCTGAAGAGCGTTTTCATGGCATGGCTGAACCCCAGGTCCACAAGCATCACGACATGGGCAATGGATATGATCCTTGCCTTTGTCTGTGGAGTGGGGCTCTTCCACTTATTAATCCCTTATCTGCAGAGGAATCGATTTTTACCTACATCTGCAAAAAGGAAAAGGCCGGGGAAGGTAAGAACCCTTATGCTGCATTTCACAAAAATGGGTCTCTACTGATGTTTCCATTTTTCCAAAAGAACTCTGAAGGTCTGGAGAGGGGAAATCTCAGGGAAAGAGCCAGCATTCGTCTCCTAGGCACTGGAAAGAGAGCAAAGGAGGAGAGCGGCATGCAGTCATCTACCGAGCTCAGATCCTCTGTGCACGTGTGGCAAATACTGAAATTCTGTAGCCAAGCACTGGGCTCCCAAGAGTTGAGGAATCGAGCACTAGCTCGCTGGTCCCTTGTCATGGCAGGGTCCTGAGGAACACACTTTTTCTCAGTGTTGGGTTGATCAGAAAGCTGTGCTTGACTCCCAACAACCTACCACCAGAGGCTGGGGTGGCCTCTGGCCTTAGGAAGCAGAAGCCAAGCTTTAGACAAGAAACATCTGCAGAGTTGAGTCCCTGGTATTGAATAAACTCTCTGAGGCCACCCATGGTGAGACTTGCATAGAAAGCAGTGTCCTTTCCGAGGAAAACAATACTTTCAGCCATGCTAAAAACAAAGGAAAGGACACGGGGGAGGCAGAATGTCATACTGTACCGGAACAGGGATTGTCCACAGCAGGTGGAAAGAGCCTCAGTCTCTCTCTCTCTTGTATCTCAGACTCATGTGGGGAAGAAATGGCGGAGAAGGTGCAGGAAGAGGAGTGATGCCCGGGAAGGTAGGCTTTTGCCCTTCAACCTCTGAGGGGATTTGAACTCATCTGTCCCTGACCATCAGAGCCAAGTCTCGGAGGTTGTGAATTACAGACCCCTGAGATGGAGGCACCAGGGAAGGAAATCAGGACTGGGAATGCCTCAGGTTTTTGTGCTGTGATGAAGCTGTAAGGGCTGGAGAATAGGACCTGAGAAGGGTGGGAGGGTGGGAGGTGTATGGCTTTGATTTGGAGGTAGGAACTGTGAGCTCATGTGTGGACCCTTCCCTGAGACCATCCTCTTGGAGAGGACAAGCCCATTTCTCCACAGGGGAGATCAGAAGGTCATGGAGGCTGGCTCAAGGTGGTGAGGAGGTCCTGCCCCTTCCTAGGCGGTCCTCATACTGTCACCAGTATATGACTGTGGTCACTCGAGACTTTAGCTCAAGAGTCCAATTGCTTCCTCATCGAAGGGCCATCCCACGTCCTTCAATAACATCCCAGCTTCTTCCCTTCTCCATAATCTAATCTCCATTTCTAGTAACCAGAGACTGCCTGGAAAAACTGGAGGTCACTCTGAATCTGGCTTTCGTTCTGCAAAAGTAAGGAACTTGTCAATGTTTGTGCTTTTATTCCTGCGTAGGATGCCCCTGGAGGCACAGGTGGGTGTGGCGGGGTGTGACAACAGCTGGGGAGACAATAGGCTTTCTGAAGTCAGTGTGGCTGGCTGTGGAGGGGACAAGAGCTGCAGCTGCTCACCTGGCCGCCTCCTGCCTCCTGTCTCCTGCAGCTACCTAGGGAAACTCCAGGACCAAGAGGATCTTCATCAACGCTTACATAACGATGCCACAAATGAGTCGCTGAAACCTGATACCAAAAGAGCCCAGCAGACACTTGAACAGAGGGCAGAAAGTCCTTCCCCTAGCTTGCCACGGGTTTCCCTGGCCCCTCTGACTGAGTGTTCTTTGCATCTACACCACTTAGGAAAACAATCTAACTTTAATGGGATCTCCCTGGGGACTTTCCCCTGGAGCTACTTCTTAGAAAATGCCGATATGATCCTTTACCCCTGGACCACCTTGGGCCTTTACAGTTTTCACCGTGTAATTTATTTGCTGTGTTGCTGGTGGGAATCTGCCAAAACCTTATTTTTACGCACCTGGGCATATGGCACCACCTTCCGGCCAGAAAGTATGTTCCCACAACCAACAGAAATCTCCTTCCAGAGAGACTCTAGATTCTGGCAGACAGTGGCTGGAGGCATCTCCTTTATTAAAAACAACATTCAACTTCTGGAGATGTTTATCTCCAAAAAAGTGAGCCAAAAACTATGCAAGGAGAAAGGAAAGGGTGGGCCATTTTTCACACCACTGAGCACAGGCTATCCTCCAGGTTCTCTGGGGAGCCTACTGAAGTCACAGAATGAGAGACACATCGTGAAAAATCTCCTGTGGGAAGCAAAAACAGAGATGTGGCAGCAGCCCACTTATCCACAGGGCTTTTACTCCAAGGATGAGTTAGACCCTGGGGACCTGAAACGCAGCCAGTTTTTCTGGGGCCTACCCTCGCTGCATAGTGAGTCTCTGGTGGCTTCAGCCTGGCTCCAACCAAGGTCTTCCTCTCGTGGAACGAAACCCTTCACATTTAATAATGTTTTCTTAACTGAATCTCCACCTAACGGAACGGTACATCTTTCTCGGCCTCAGGATGTTGCTCAATCCCAGCTTAATACGCAAAAGTTGTCTCCACCAGCATCTAAAGTCCTGACAGAGGATCACTTCCCATACTCATTCTCAAACCAGCTGCATTCTGCTCCACTACAGATTAATTCCTGTAGGACATCAGGTATGACATCTGAACGGTGGGATCTAGAATGGTCCTTAAAAGAGCAACTGAAATGTGAGGAAGTTTTAACCTCTAAGTTGGAAATAACTCAGGAGATCACTGATCAAACCACTCTCCTCCTTCCCCAGGAAAGCAGGGCCCCCCAGATGAATAAATTAGACTGTACCTTTCCCAGGAATTCTACCATCCTTGAGTGCCAGAAACCCGAGGAAAAACCTTCCCTTCCAGAGGAAGCCACCGACTCTAAATGGCAGCCCTTCCCTTCCCCCAGAATCCCAGAATCCCAGCTGATGCAGCATCAGGAGAAATTCCCAGGAAAATATGAGTGCCAGCCACAGAATGAGCATGAGCTCCTCCCCCAGACCTCTCAGCCCACAGCACTCACTTGTGAAAGCAAGATAGGGCCCACATGCTCTGACCAAGTCCAAGCAGCCTCCCACCTAGACAACCCGGACAGCCCATGCCAGGGCATAGAGCAAGATCTGGAGCCGCTAGAGCACACTCATGTTTCAAAAAGTGACTGGATGATGCCCAAGAAGTATTCAAGAAGTCACTTACCCAGAACACTAGATAAGAAATTCCTGGAGGTCCACCTGGAAAGGAAACTGGAGCAGATGAAGCAGGGCATGATTCCAGTGCGTGTGCGTCAATCCTTGCTTACTAGAAGCCATGCTTTCTCCAAGCCCAGTGCCCCTGCAAAACCACATGTAGTATCCTGCACAAATCAGCCATCCAGGGTCAACACCTTCAAGGAGCTTTCCTTTCTTGATACTGAAAGTCGCCTTATGTTAGAGACCAACACTGTAAGATGCTGGATGAAACACCGATGGTATCCCCAGCTGCAGGCCCGCGACTCCAGTCTCAATGTACTCGAAGATCCAGCCTCACCTCTTCCACAGCCTGGCTCGCCCTCAGGCTCCTGTGATTCTGAGGTGGCCAAGCCTGATGAATGCAGTCAGAAAGATTCAGGGAAGGAAGAAGCAAGGAGCCTATCAGTAGCTTCCTTGAAGCTCCTCTTCTCTGCCCCCTCACCTGCAGAAATACAGAGGTCCCAGGGACATAATCCATCTCATGTCAGCCATAGGTATCTAGAGGCCTGCCTGTCTGAACAGAAGAACAGCTTGTCCCGTCAGCCTAGCACCTCCAGTCTCCTAAGCAGGACTCGGCAACGGAGGACTGTCCTGGAGTCTGTGAAGGGCGGTCAGGAGCCAAGTCCCAGTCCAGTAATGTCCAGTCATAAGTCACAGGAGGAGAGTGTGGACATGGTTTCAAGAGACACTTCCTTTAATGGGACCACTCTCAAGATAAAATCAGCATTCCCACCTCCCATGACCAGAAATACCAAGGAAAGAGCAGAGGTAAAAAAGGAGATGCCTCCTAAACCGGAATTACCAGCAGAAACGAGTCTGTTACAAATCTCTCAAATAACTCACATGAATCTGAAGACTTCAGAGTCTCAGGGGACAAGTAATAGCCCCTTCTCCAGAAAATTTTCACAAGACCCTGGATATGCTCAACAGAAAGCCCAGGTGATTTGTGAGATCCAGTGCAAACTGGGGATTGACTTAAAACAGCCACAAAACCCAGCCACTGACAACTTTCAACACATTTACACGGACAAGCCTCCCATCACAGACAACCTGTCTCCTAAGGCCTCGTTAACCAGCACCCAGAGTACGTGTCAAACCAGAAGAAACCCAGCAACTTCCCAAATCCCTTGTGACCTTTGGATGAAAGGACAGAGCCAAGGGAAACAAGAGACCAGCGACATCAGAGTTAAAGCTCAAGGACAAAACCTAAGCAACACGTTTGATTTCCATGCTGATAGACAGGACTGCGGAAAGTCTGGTCCAGTACTCCAGGGAAGGGTAAAGCCTTCCCAAAGTTGGGAATCAAGCCCTTCTCCTCAAGATAGGAAAGTAGGCTCCAGTGGGAAGATGATTTCCCACAAAATGGGACCACATCCTTCAGAAAAGACAAAAATACAGAACACTCTGCAGTTTCTTCATCCTGATCCAAAAAGCCAAGACAAAGAAGACTCCCGGCCGAGAGTTGAGTGCCCATTAGCCACTATTCAGAGCCGAGGGGCAGAAGCTAGCAAACTATGCACAGACAGTGGGGCAAGGGAAGCCCAGACACTCAGGAAGCCTGGTGGGCAGATACTCTTGAACAAGACAGGGCCTTGGCACTACCATGGAAAAGAATCCCAGGACATACATGCTAATTACCAGGACACATATGCTAATTACCAGGACATACGCTCTAATTACCAGGACACATATGCTAATTACCAGGACATACGCTCTAATTACCAGGACACATATGCTAATTACCAGGACATACACTCTAATTACCAGGAGATATGCTCTAATTACCAGGGCATACGCTCTAATTACCAGGACACACATGCTAATAATCATGTGCACCCCTCTGATCCAGAACGAACCCCAGTAATGATAGGCGTGAGCTGTGGTCATCAGGCCAGTCACAGAGGCAATGGCCACTCTACTAAGAACGGATGTGCCACAAACAAGGCTAGTACTCAATCCTTGCTGTCCAGAGAGCCCGTTTCCCTAGTCAGACCCTGCTTGGACAGGCTGGGTGGGGGACACAACTCTGGACACATTTTCCATCACCCAATACACTACCACTAGAAATCTGTTTTGTCTGGGTGACCAGATTGTTTCTGGTGGTTTTCCTTGCTGAGGAAAGCAATACCCAAATCTGTATTGCTTCTAATAAATTTGTTTCATTGCATCCCCCCAAATGAGCTTTCTCCCTCTCCCTCCCCACTCTGTGCCCACTGGGTATAGGGAAGTCAGCATTTGGATGTCCCTACAAATAGCTTCTAGAAAGATGGGGACACAGGGCGGGGACAGTGGCTCTGAGGACTCAACCTCTACCCAAGTCTCTCACTGTCCCTCAAACGTCCATTACTAGAAACACACTAGAGAAAACCTTTACGATTTGTCAGGATGAGGCCACTGAGGATGAAACCACATCCTGGCATCTGGTTCAACCTGGCTTCTCCTCCTGCTCATTCTAAGAACTCTGTGCAGTTGTGGGAGTGGATATAGAGAGGTACTAGAGATGTCCCAAAGAGAGTGAGGGAATATTTAAAGTATAGTATAGTAGCCCTGGGCTTTCCCCCTGGATTTCCTAGGGAAGAATAAAGGTCACCTGTTCCCAAATGCCCTGCTCGCCTTGATGGAGGCTGGAGTAGACGGAGGAGTCAGCCAGCCAGCCCCTGTAGCTCAGCCTGGACAGCACAGCAGTATCACCTCTGCCTTCTATCTCTAGAGCGGAGGCCAGCATGAATGCTACAATTCTGCCTAGGGGTGAGGGGGAGTCACAGTTCTGAAGCAGAACTCTGTACAATATAACACATGAGAGGGAGGAGATATACCCAGAGGGGGGGATGGGAGAATTAAGGTTTAATTAATGGAGGCACAGTGGCAAAGGGTCACTATCATTACTGCTAGGGACAGAAAACACCAGTGCTCTTGGCCTGGAGTCTTGAGACCTCAGGGACTGAGCCATTCCCCCGGGCCCCATCCCCAGGACTTGCTCCCAGGTATGGAGTCCCAGATCACAGACTTGGAAATGCCCCTTCATCTCCAATGCAGAGGGAAGAGGAGACAAAACCTTTTGAAGTAAGTTTAAGCAGCATGGGGTCTGTGGCTCGTGCCTGCAATCCTAGACAAGTGCATGAGACTTAACTCCAATTAACTACAAAAAAAGCCAGAAATGGAGCTGTGACAGATTGCTTGCAAAAAAATGCTCAGGGAGAACACCCAGCCCCAGGACAGGCAAACAAAATTAAA
Organism: Megascapheus bottae; assembly: GCF_031878675.1. NCBI lineage: Eukaryota > Metazoa > Chordata > Mammalia > Rodentia > Geomyidae > Megascapheus > Megascapheus bottae. The sequence goes on along the minus strand of NC_143542.1, from coordinate 2,506,711 downwards.
AGTTCATGTCACCTCTTCAAATCCCAGAAAGAATAGGTTGACAATGGTGCACAAATGAGGTCTAGGAAACCTTGGCTGTAGCCTACAGCCTCACAAGGGACATGTGAGGACCAAAAGATGGGATGGCCTTTAGTTCCTACGTTTTGCCCCAGACATAACCGGAAAAAGGACCACAGACATGACTGGTCCACACAGGTAAAGTGATTGTCCAAAATGCCTGCTCGCTCAGGGTGAGGGGCAACCCAGGAATGGTCTTGCTGGGCCTTGCTCTGCTTTTAGCCCAAGTGTCCTCATCACAGGGTCTGTTCACAGAAATAGAAGCCAAGATAGTAAGAGGAGCCACCATCCCACACTGGATTCCACACCCAGTGGGCTACATCACTCCCGAGGCCACATTTTTTCTTACATTCAAATGCCATTGAGCCAGATGGAACAGCATGGCCCTTCATCCAAGTCTACCATGGTCCCACATGTGGGGCCAGAAGCCCCTTGGTGTATGTAGGTGTGTCAAGGAGAGCCTTGGTCAGGTCTAGTCTATCCTAATGACAGTGACCTTCAGGGTTGGCCCAGTAATAAGCGAGGAACCAGAATCCTTGAGACTGAACTGCGTGGTTATCTCAGGGAAATGCGAGGTAGGTCCTGGGTGGGTAAGATGTGGACATGAGCTCCAGGGATCCTGTGGGTACCAGTGTAACCATGCATCTAGGGAACCAACCAGAGGCAGCAGTGGGCAACTTGCTGTGGTTTCTCCTGCTAGACAGTGAAGCTGTGAACCATGAGATCCCACAGAGACCTTCGTTGACCAAAGCCGCCACCTCCCACGGGTGTGTGCACACACACATCCGCATGCATGCACACACATCCGCAATCCACCACAGAGACTTGCAGGAATTCCCAGACCTATGATGGAGACTCACAGAGAACATGGAGGCGCATAGATAACTCCACAGAGACCCTCTCCCCTTCATCATGCAATGCTCTCATTGCCACCAAGGCCCTCCCCACTCTTAGAGCTACAATGCCTCTAAATTAAGCTAACATTTTCACCCTGTGGGAAGGAGCTGTTACTTCAGTGTCTTCCAAGCTGCCAGACATTTCAGCTCACTGTTAATGGCTGAATGGCTCAAGGAGGGTCAGAAAAGAGATCAGAGGGGAAAAGAAGTTGAGTTGCCAAATGCCAGGAGGAACTCAGGCAGGCTCTTGTAGCTGGGTACTGAATGGAGTTTGTTACAGAGAACTACTATATTCAATACAGCTTACTGAAGTGGAGCAAGATTCTAGTAATCAGCTACTCCTCTAGACCTAAGTTGTTTAACCCTTACAACTGTGCAGTGTGTATTTATAGCCCCACCAAAATGGAAGTTCTCTCCAGAAATAATCAGATTGGCAGCAATCACCACTTCTAATATATGGGTGTGGTCTGAAGGGTTGACAGCCTGTGTTTGAAGTTCCATTGTTCTAATTTGCTGTGACTCAATTGCTTAACTATAAGGATATACTATTGCTTAGGTCACAGCAAACTAGGTCACAGGTCTCTACATATAGTGATACTGGGGTGCAAATAACTGTGGATGGAGAGAGGCTTACAGCAAACTTCTGAGGTCTTACCAGTCCATTTGGTCATCCTTTCTAGTCTTCATGGCATGGGCGGTGACAGCATCATCTGCAAGCATCACAATGAGTTCCATTACAAACTTCGCAATCCTGCAGTGTCAATTAGACAATAGTAATATGCTTTCCTAATTCCAACCATAAAGAGACCATTCAATGGGCAAGGACAGAGGATAGCCAATTATGCTTTAAGTGAGCACTATCTGACAGTATCATGAGAAAAAAAATATTCTTTTTGAGAAAGAGGAGCTAGGAAGGAGCAGGATGTCACATCTGTAATCCCAACTACTCAGTAGGAGGAAATGGGAAAATCAGGACCTGGTGAGGACCTCATTCCAGCTGTGGGTGTTAAATTCCCACAGGTGCAAGGAGATAATTATCCCCCACATTGTCAAGAAATGGAAATAAATTTTTCACTCCTCCTGCACTGAGATTTTAGCTTTACAATAGAATAAGGTCACTTCATGGCTACCAACAGGGTGACTGCCTTTATTTAATTTTCCTTCCATCCACCAACCCTTGCAATTAAACTCAGAAAAGCACAGACGTTTTTACAATAATTGTTGTTTTGTGGCTAGACACTGGTGGCTCAAGCTTGAAATTCTAGCTTCTTGGGAGGCTGAGATATTGAGGATACTGGTTCAAAGCCAGCCCGGGTAGGAAAGTTCAAGAGATTCTTCTTTTAACTGAATCAGCAAAAAAGCTAGGAATGAAAAAGCTCAAGAACAGTGCCCAGGTGCTTAGTTCAAGCTCCAAATACGGGCATTAGAAGAAAAGAAAAACCTAGGTTAGCATCTAATTTTTTTTGTAGCTTCAATATTTTATTATTTATAAAAAATTTTAAGGTATCAGAGTGCATATGGTGCATTAGGACTGTGGTTTTGCACATTTATTCATGTTTTACATTATTTCAACATTAATAAACGTACCATAGGTGCATCTTTACAATACCAGATAAAGGTACAGCTGTCTGGTACTTAAAAATGTATTATTGATTCATTCTCTGCTGTGCACTTCAGATGAGAATGTGAAAGACTTGCCGGTCACAATCTCAAGATGAAACAAACATATGAAATCGTTATGTTTCATTGAGCACCAGGTTTTATTTTGTGCAGGTTGTGCAGGTTTTATTTTTCTCCCTTAACTGAATGCAAATGTGTAGCCAAAAAAAAATTTGGAAGTGACATTTTAATTTTCAGTCCAGTAAATAATTTTAGCTACACTTAATGTAGCTTTTTAAGGCCTTCAGTACAATTGAAAAAAAAATCAAAGTTGAGCATTTTAAAACCCTGTTCATTTATAAAATAAAAATGAAATTTATAGGTTTGCAGTTAAAAGAAAGTTATTACTGAGGGGGGGCCTCTCATGCACATTAAAAAGCTGCAGTATAGGTGGCGCCGGCGGCCAGGCCTCACCTCCCTCGCCAGCTGTGGGAGGCGTCAGGAGAACCACTGTGACGCCAGAAGCTGCATGCATTCCCATGTACAGCATCTATTTTTAAAAAGTGAAATAGACATAGTATGCGGTAATAAAAGCTACAAACTAAACATTTAACATTGAGAATATTTTCTTCACAAAAGAGATTTAATTCCATCATGGCCACTGTGTGTTCTAGAAATCTACAAACTGGTTCTAAGGTATGTCTAGGAATTCAAATTATCTTTTTGCAAAAGAAATAAGAATTTATATCTCCTGGCCACAAGGAAAAAGTACTGACTAAAGCTACAGTAATCAGGTGGGTAGATGTTATATAAAGAAAAACACAGAGATGGATGACATGGCAGACAGCTCACAGAGACCCACATTTAAGTGGTCTTTTCTTTTCAGAAAGGCTTCCAAGGTGACTTCATGGGAAACGAATGAGTTTTCAACAAACAACAGTAGGACAGTGGATACTCTGATAGAAAAATAAACTTCACACTGCATTCCAACACAGGAGACTGGGTTGTGATCTCCAAATATGCATTCATATCTGAAGCTTCAGTACCTGTAAAAACAAAGGCAGGGATAGGAGAGGAGGACATACGGGAGAAAGCCATGTGAGGAAGGAAAAATAGTGGAATTGTGCGGCCACAAGCCAAGGAGCACCAGGATACAAGTGGCAAACTTCTCACAAGAATCTTCTGGTTTCAGGCTTTTCATCTAGAACTGGGGGTAAATCAACAGCTGTCATTTTTGTGACCGTTCTGGGGCTTGAACTCAGGGCATGGGTGCTATCCTGCTCAAGGCTAGCCCAGGTTCTTACTTGGAACTAAGAGTCACACCAATTTTCTAGCCCAGGCTGGCTTTGAATTTCAGTTCTCAGATTTCAGCCTCATGAGTAGCTAGGATTACAGCAATGAGCCAATACCTCATTTGTAATAACTTGCTACAGCAGCCTAAAAAACTAACCGAGCTCAAGCAAATTAGTTCAGATATTCTATGGGTCTAAATACAGAGTTTAGAACTGTGCACTTACAAAATGAAAGAGGAAAATGTCCTCATGAGTTTGGTTGCGATAAGCAATTTTACTTGCAGAATGCAGAAACATCACTAGGAAAACAAAATCTGAATAACTGGTTTTCAAAAGATACTATGAAAACCACGTGCTAGTGGTACATGCCTGTACCACTGTGAGGCTCTTATCTCCAATCAAAAAGCTGGAAATAGAGCTGTGATTCAAGTGTCAGATTGCTAGTCTTGAGTGGTAAAAGTGCAGGGACATTCCCAGGCCCTGAGTTTAAGCTCCTGAGCCAGAGAAAAAGTAGATACCAGGAGAGTCTGGGGGAGAATGATGAAAGAAGTGATGCTGATTAGAAACTGATTTGTTGAATTTATACAACTACTTAAAGTTCCTTTAAATTTAAAATGAAAAGAAAAAAATGGTGCATGGAGACAGTATTTGGGAAGCTGTCACAGGAGGCAGAACAAAAGCTAACATGGGCAACATAAGGAGAGAAAAAGGAAACGAAAGAGAGAGAGAGAGAGAGAGAGAGAGAGAGAGAGAGAGAGAGAGAGAGAGAGAGGAGAGAGAGAGAGGAGAGAGAGAGAGAGAAGGGAGGGAGGGAAAAAAGGAAAAGAAATGTAGCAAGAGAACAAAATCCACAGTACAGTATCTTACAATTTTATTTGTCATCGAAAAGAAAATGTACAGTGCAGGGCCGGGAGTTTGGCCTAGTGGTTAAAGTGCTTGCCTAGCATGCATGAAGACCCGGGTTCAATTCCTCGGTACCACATACATAGAAAAAAGCCAGAAGTGGTGCTGAGGCTCAAGTGGTAGAGCTCTAGCCTTGAGAAAGTCCAAGGACAGTGCTCAGGCCCTGAGCTCAAGCCCAGGACTGGCAAAAAAAAAAAGAAAGAAAGAAAATGTACAGTGCAATAATGAGAAGACAATCATTCTATCATCCCCACACATGCACATACACCAAGCAGGCCCAGCAGGGGGCTACTTGGAAGGCAGCTACATCAGAAAAACTGGTCTCAAAGTACAATAACGAGGCAGTGATTTAAGTAGATCTGAAGACTTTAAAGACAATATATGAGTGATCAATCATATGAAATGGATGCACTCATTAAGGAAATAAAAAATCAATACCATAATGAGATCTGAGATATGTGAACACACAGTACTTGCTAGGACAGGGCAAATGACAAAGCTGGACAAAGGTGATGGGAGAGTGTGGAGCTGTACAAAAATGCTATAACTACTTTGGAAAATAGTTTGGTGATTTCCCTAAAAAATAAGCATACCACCACCATATAATCCTGTATTCTACTCCTAAGTATTTACCTATGATAAGTAAAAGCATGCATGTGTGCAAAGCCTTGTAATTGGGTGTCTAGAGCAGCTTTACTTTTTTTTAATTAAATAATTACATCATATTTCAAATGACATATTTAACAAACAAGTGTTCAAGAAGGGAATCTCTATATACAATCACTGGCACTTAGATTTTAGAACATAATTAAAATTAGGCTGAGGGTTTATATGTCATAGATACATATTAATCTATATAATAAAACATGTCTATGGAGTCATAACTTTTTATGTCTATGTAGTTGTGTTTATATTTCCAATACCTTGTCCATAGCATTGGGTATGCAAATATTGAGTCATCACTCTTGTACTGTTTGGATTTAATAGCCACATATTAAGGATACCATGCGCCTTTTGTTCCTTTGGCCTTGATTTGTCTCACTCAACATGATTCGCTTTAGATTCATCTACTTCTCTGCAAATGCCATTATTTTATCTTGTCTGTTGGCTATGTAGAATTCCATTTTATAAATATACCACATTTTTTGTATCCATTCATCTGCAGTAGGGCATCTGGATTGTTTCCATCGCTGGCTATTGTGAATAGTGCAGAGATGAACATAGCTGAGCAGGTGTCTTTATCATATCTTGGGTCATGATTTTCAGGATAGATGCCTAGGAGTGGTATGGAGGGATCACAGGGAAGGTCTATTTTCAGCTCTTTAAGAAACCTCCACACTGCTTTCCAGAGTGGCTGAACTTGCTTACAAATCCTACCAGCAGTGCAGTAGGGTTCCTTTTTCTCCACAACCCTGCCAACATCTGTCATTGTCTGAGTTCAAAATCTTGGCCATTCTTACTGGGTATCTTAGGATTGTTTTATTTGCATTTCCTTTATGACCATGGATGATGAGCATTTTCTCATATGCTTTTCTGCTATTTTAACCTCTTCTTTTGATGTTTCTCTTTAGTTCCCTTGCCCATTTAGTGATTGGTTTGTTGGGTTTGGGGGGAGGATTAGTTTCTTGAGTTCCCTGTAGATACTGGATATTAAGCATTTGTCTGATGTATTATTGGTAACTATCTTTTCCCACTTGGTTGGCTTTCTACTTTAGTAGTTATGCTTTTATCTGTGCAGAAACTTTTTATTTAGCAGCTTTACTTTTGAAACAGGGAATAAGCCAATTCCACTAATTACCGATGGTTAAATAAACTGTGATCCATGAACAGAGTGATAACCATTTAGCAACAGAAAGAAAAGCAGACTTGGATGTTACCAAAGAACACCCGTCTGTGTTAACACTCAAAGGATTATGTAGTCTTATGTGCAAATCTAGAAAAGGCAAATCTCAAGGTTAAACCCCAGACAGGTGAGGCTGCATCAGATGGAGAGCAAAAGAAATTCTGGGAGTGACAAAGTTTTAAATGTTGATTATTGTGATAGTTATGGAGGTATATATGTTCATCATTGGTCATTAACTATATATTTGAAACAAAAGCATTTCAGTGATGTCAATTCACCTCAAAATACTTTAAGTAAACAATGGAAACAATACCATTATTCTTCCATGAATTCATTGGGAGAGGGCAGCAGTCCTAGGACTTAAACTCAGGGCCTCAAACTCAGACTTCACTATTTCACTCAAGGTTGGCACTCTACCTCTTGAGCCACAGCTGAACTTCAGGCTTCTTTTTGCCAGCTATGGGGCTGGAACTCAGGGCCTGGCCACTGTCCTTGAGCTTCCTCAAGGCTAGCACTCTACCACTTGATCCTCAGCACCCCTTCCAGCCTTTTCTGTGTATGTGGTACTGAGGAATCGAGCCCAGGGCTTCACATATGCTAGGCAAGCACTCTACCACAAGGCCACTCTCCCAGCCCTGAACTTCTGACTTTTTGGAGAGGTAAGAGTCTCATGAATTTTCTTACTTGGGCTGGCTTCAAACCACAATTTTCAGATCCCCTGAGAAGCTAGGATTACAGGTGTGAGCCACCAGCACACAGCTTCATTAATCTTTCAAGAATGAGAAGGTGATCTGGCTGGAGAAGTAATTGTGTTTCAGTGAGTCCTCTCTTGACCTACCTCTACAAACCAGTATGTTCAGTGTGTCAAAATCATCCTTGAGAAAAATGAGAGAGGCAGAGAGAGACCGTGGGAGTGGTGGTGGTGGCATAGTCAGGCCTTCTCTTCCCTTGTCCCTATTGCCCCTGGGGGCTGAAACAGACCAAATGGACTTTGCATATTGAGTGCACAGTTCCTTATGTGACTGGCTGGTTGGAGGACAGTCAGGTGATTACAGTCAAGAGAATAAGAGGCAGTTAACCTCCCAGTTGTCGGTGCACCTGGAGAAACCAGCGACCTTGTTGAAATGAGCAAACTATACAGAATGAGATGTAGTAATGAGACCTTCCCAAGCTCCACCTACCAAGTAATGCAGCCAGGATTACAGACTTGAGTCACTACAGTTTTCTCCCCCAAAGTCCTGGGGTTTGAGGTGAGGTTCCTTGATTGCTAGACAAGTATTTTATCACTTTAGCCATGCCTACAGCCTTGTTATTATTTTTAATCTCCATTAATTTTTTCTCTGTTCTATTTTTCTGTCTGCTAATTTTGGGTTTGTTTGTTCTTTTTTATGTCTAAGATATGGAGATATATTATTTTGTCTGAATCTTTTGTTGTTGTTGTTAGTTGTGGGACTTGAACTCAGGGCCTGGGCACTCCTAACCACTTTGAGCCACAGCTCCACTTTCAGTTTTTGAATGGTTATTTGGAGATAGGATTCTCATGAGGACTTTTCTGTGTAGGCTTTGAACTGCAATCCTCAGGCCTCAGTCTCCTGAGTAGCTAAGATTACAGGTGTGAATCACTGGCTCACATTCGACCAGTTAAGTTACATTGTTTTAATACCACAAAAAATTGTTTGATTTCTCTTTTTAAAGTAAAACTATAGGCAAATGAAGTCTAATAAAATTTATTAAGCCTCAAGCTTTTTGAGGGTTTTGGTTGTTGTTTTTCATGCTGGTACCAGAGCTTGAAATTTGAGCATAGAATTCCCAGGTAGCTTTCTTGCTAATGACTGGTGCTCTACTGCTTGAGTCACACATTTAGTCTGCTTTTTGAAGTTTTAGGTAACAGTAGAACTATTTAACTATGATTATTTTAGCATGACACATCCTTTAAAATCCACTTGAGGGAAATTTTCTGAGTAAGTGGGGAAAAGCAAGATCATACACAGAAAAAATCAATTGCTCGTTTTGTGCCAGAAAATAGTGAAACAAGGCTAGGTGCCCTGTGATTTGAAACACATCTCCATCCCCAACTGAAAGATTTATATACTTATGTATATGTGTGTGTGAGTGTTACTTGACTTTAGGTAGCACTGGATTCTCTTTCAAATTAACTTTTACAAATTATATGTGTGCTATATACAGACTTATTTTATTTTATTGTCAGGGTAATGTATAGAGGGGTTACAGTTACATTTGTCAGGTTATATACAGATTTAAAGTAAAAAAAATACTAAGCTTTGGGGTTGGAGGTCTGTTTCAAGTCACAGGGCACCCAGCCAATGTCAGATATACAGTTCAAGTCCTGGTTTCAAACTAACCCACCATCAACAAGAACCCCTAAACTTTAATAAAGAAAAGCATCATGAATAACTTTGATGAGATAATTTTAAAATAACTGCTTCTGTATATTTTTGTCCTGAGAGTTTTGGTCTTCTTTTTCACCTGCTCTAGAATTTAATGGAACACAATTGCAGTTTTACCAGTAGGCTATGCTCCCAGCCCTTACAATTGCAGTTTTAAACAGCTCTCCTAGCAACTACACTTGCTTTGTCCTCTGTGTACTTAGCGCCATCTTGTGATTATCTAGCTTCAAGAAATTAGAAGGGATGTGATCATTATTTTTTTTTATTTTTTTTATTGTAATTAGTAAAAGGGTTACATGATATTTGCCAGATAGAAGGTGCATTAATTCACATACATTGATACCCTTTCACATGTCTTGGTACCCATTTCCGTCCCCCCCACACCCCCCACCCGTCTTGGTTTTGTGATCATTATTAATTAACCTTTTTCGGTGAGCCACAAGGTACTACACATATGGTGTCCACATAGTTTGCTTTCTTTCTGAGCTCTGGCTCTCCAGCAGAAAAATGAGATTTCAGCAACTTCTTTATTTTTTATTTTTATGATGAATCTCCTCCCTATCACTGGACAAGAGACCAGCCATCTATACTGCTGCCTCTTCACTCACAAGGGTCTGTCCTCTGAGAGCTCCCCACTTATTTCACAGGGGTTGTCAGAAGACAGAGGGAAGAAATTTACCCAACCACCAAAAGAATCTCATGGCAATGGTATGATTTCTTAGAAGCTACTGTAGGAAAAGGAATTGTATAAAAGTACCTGAGATGACTTTTTGGTTTATATGATTGTCTTTATCTTCTTGACACAAATTGAGAACCAATTTCAGTCTGAAGCACCCTAATTTGCTTGTAATAACCATAGTCTCATCTTTTTGGGAACAACATTATTATTTTTTGCCAATCCTGGAACTTGAGCTCAGGGCATGGCCACTGTCCTTGTGCTTTCTCAAGGCTAGTGCTCTACCACTTGAGCCAAGGCACCACTTCCAGTTTTTTCTGTGTGTGTGGTACCAAAGAATTGAACCTAGGGCTTCATGCATGTTAAGCAAGCACTCTACCACTAGGCCAGGCTCCTGAAGCCAACATCATTATTTTTTTCAGTGAGCCACAGCACCACTTCCAGCTTTTTCTATGTATATGGCACCGAGGAATCAAACCTGGGTCTTTGTGCATGCTAGGCAAGCACTCTACCACTAGGCTAATCTCTAGGTCCCAGGACTGAGCCTTTAACACATGGGCTTGGAGGACACTTATCCAAACCATACCAGATGTAGGAAAAGCATTTGACAAATTTCAATACTCACGTATGATTTTTAAAGCCTAACCTTCTAGTACATATGAGTACAAAAATGTTTCCCAATCTGACAAGGGTTGGTCATAAAAAGAAATTAACCAGTACCACAGTACTTAGTCTCTTCTCCTACAATGAAGGACCAGGATGATGTCCCTCCCATTCAAAATTGTGCAGCCGTGCTCAAGACAGCCTAGTAGAGCAAGACAAAGAGCAAAAGGTATGCACTTACCTAGGAAGAAGTAAGATTGTCTCTAGTGGAGACAAAGTAGTCACAGACATAGGAAGTTCTGAGCAAAGGAACTACTAGAACAGGCAAACGAAGCTAAAGGTAGGAGAGAGAAAATGATATAAACAAACCAAAATCAAGTTGATTTCTGTACACTCTCTCTATATATTTATATATATGTGCCACAATACTCTATCAACAGCTTTACTAAGAAGATCACAGACACCTCCTACCCATCTCTGCTTCCCAGAGGAGAACTGCCTACCTATAAATCTGTCAACAAAACTTGTTAGTCCATTTTGTGCTGCTATAATAAAAAACCTGAGTTGATGTCCTACAAAAAGCCAATCTTTTCTCACGAGTCGTATAGTTCACGTTTATCAGTGTATGAGCTCACTACTGCACTTGTTCACCTCTCTTCCCCTGAGTTTTGTGTCCTCCTCTAACCCTTCCAAAGATGTACACACAAATAAACCACACAGAAAGAAGAAAACAGAAACAGCAGCAAGAGAAACCTCTTGTTCCCATATCTTGGAGTTCATTTCACTGAACATATAATTTTATATAGATACAAGGCACAGGAGCACGTGCACTGTGTTTCTTCCCTCAGAGTATCCTATTTTGGTCTCAGTGTGTATGAGTATCTAGAGTCCTATAAAACTGATCAAATATATTTTAGACCCAACTTCTGTATAAGAGAAAAATCATGTGCCTTTTGTCTCTCTGAGACAAAAGTGGCTTACCTCACTTAACATTTGTTCTTGAGCCATCCATTTCCCTGCAAATATTGTTCTTTTTAGTGACTGTGTACAATTCCATTGTGTATAGGAATCACATTTATTGTAGGGCATCTGACCTCTGACCTGTTTCCATATCTTGCTTATTGTAAACCACTGCATAACTGCTATAGTCTCAGGACAATTCAGTGCTTTACATGCTGACATGTAGTAGGTGATCAGTAAAAACTGTACAAGCCAAATATATTAAGAGTCTCACTATTTCATTCAATATTGCTTTAGTGTGTGCATCTTATTCCTCTTCCTCCTTCAACAAGCTCTCTTTCTGCCTCATCCACAAAGGCTCATGTATACATACACATCTCTAATGCCTATAGCATAGCATTTAATTCTCCAGTCCTGCTCAATGAAACACTACAACAAAAACCAGAAAAATGAAGGCAAGAGCAATCTTGTGCTATCACTATTTTTATGGTGGCTCAATCACTGGTTTTATTACGTGATGAGAAGGTGTATGTGGATGTTTTCTTTATTACGAGGTGAGCAGAGGTATGTGATCGGGACATTTCTAATCACCGGATACTTTCTCAGGAATTCTAAAAGGTTTAGAACTCCTGTGTCCCTAACTATGATGTGGGTTGAGGAAGATATTTTCTCTCTATAAAAATTCAAGTCCAACATTGAGATCCTTACTGAACATCTGAAGTGAAAGGGGAATACACTGTCACAATGGAAACTGGTAAATGCAATTGTGCAAATCTGCTCTTGAGAAATGCAGCTGAAAGGAATCTAACAAGGCAGACAGGGAAGCTGCCAAACTTGTCCTGCTCCTTCTGGATCCTGGTCCAGCACTCTTACTCCAGAAACTCCTTTGATTATAATCAGAGAGTTCAGTAGATACATGACACTCCCGCTTTTCTTGGCTTCTTCAACTTTTCCCACCCAAACGTGTCGCTATTGTCAGGACTGACATTACCACACAACTGAACAGTCATGTTATGAAGAAAGAGAAGTCATTAGTTTCTTCCAGTCTGTAATTCTGTAATAGTTAAAAATCCCAGACTCAACGCAATGATGGAGCAGCAATGACCAGCAAAAAAGCAGGGCTGGAAGAATGGCTTCAATGATAAGAGTACCAGCAGTGAGCATGTGTGAGGATCTGAGTTCAAACCTCAGTACCACACACAAAAAATCTAACTCTTTAATACAACTTTACCCAGACTCTATGCCCAGGGGAACTTCCGAGCTCCACCAGGCAGAGGCCAGACCATGCACACACAAATCCAGCACTAGTAAGGAGTGAGAAGAAGACAAACAGGAATTGAACATCCCCACTGGACTGCCTTTTCTTGCCCCCAGCCCCTCTTCTTTGACTCCCCATGATTCCTGACTCGCTGGATGACCAACATGGCAGCTTATGATGGGCTCTTTTATATTTTTGTTATCTTTAAGTAGTATACAAAGGGGTTATAATCATTGAATGTTTGCAAGTACAATTTATCTTGCTCCTTATCGCCCTTTTCATCGTTCTCTCCCATCCCTACCAACCCAACTCCTTTTCTCATTTTTCCTAGTTTCACAATATTCATAGTATATTATGACTGCATTCATGAGCTCTTATGTCAGTCTCCACCCATTGCATACTTGAATGACTGCCTTGCTGGTGAAAGACTTACCTAGAAGTAGACTCAACTAATTCTAACCTATGCTATGCCTTGGGCTTGATGACTAACTAAGGCCACAGAAACAGCTGCAAGGTGAACTAGTTTAGGATATCTTTTAAGCATCCCTTTGTGTGCCTATAGATTAGGGAATTAAGACCAATACGGGTCTATACTGATTCACCTGGGGGCATCAAAGGAATATAAATGAGGTCAATCCCCAAAAGGTTCAGCCTTGGACACGTTTGTGAACTGGGTCAAGGTGAGCCGGACAAAAACACAAAATGCTTCCTTCAAACACTGTAACTAACTACTGTGGGAGGAGGAAGGTCGTTGGACTCCTGCCATGTCCTGGACTCCATTCATGTTGCAGGTGGGTGGTTTTGTTTTTTTTTTTTCAGTGTAGGTGTGAATGCTGTCCTCGCCCTAGAGGATCCAAGTGGAGCCATCATTGTCACACCTGGTCCCATTGCAGCTGGGGAGCTCGTTGAGCTGCTAGGAGGGAGTCACTCCCTAAAAGCCAGTTCTGGAGTCATCCTCTGATGACACAAGGCTCTTAATCTTCTGCCTTGGTTCAGTCTGGAACTTTTCTAATAAGCAACTGTCAATTCTTGCTGCCTGGGCTATGCACTTCTAAAACTTAAGCCATTCTTTCTATGATCATCCATCCCCTTCACACAAAACAGAAAAGTGAGACAAAAAGGGAATGTTTTGCTAATGTGCAGAGAGCTGTAATATAAGACTTGAGGTCAGAGCCATCCAGCCCCAGAAGCACCACCACCACCAACAACAACAAATTCCCTTTATCCAGGCCCTGTTTTGTTTGGGCCAGACAGCAGTTGAACACAAAAGCGGATATACAACTGTCCCTTGGAAAATAATAGCTTCCTCTTAAAGTGTCCTATAAGCACATTCTTTGTTTAATATACTTTCAGACCTCATGTGAATCTTCACTATCTTTTGCTTATTCAGGAAGTTGTGTTGCATTGGAAGTTAGATTTTGATTTTGTTTCACTTGGAAGAATAAAGCTATGTCAGACTAGAAGTGGGAGATACACCGCTTTTTGCAGGAAGAGGTGGAGAAGTTCCTGGAAGGACAGTGGCAGGCATCTCAGTGCATTGACTGACTCAGGGGAAGCCACGCAGAGCACGTTTTTAATTCGGAAGATACAAGGTCCGTGACTGCTACTGGGAGAAGCCATTTGGTCACTCAGGGTCCCCCAATGTGTTTGGCTTAGTGTACTTCCATGGGAGATAAAGCACTTTTTTGTTTGTGGAAATACTAGGGTCTGAATTCGGTTTGCTTATCCTAGTAAATGCTCTACTACTTAAGTCACACCTCCAGCTCTTTTTTATTTAGCTATTTTTTTTTAGTACGGCCAATTTGAACCTCAAATTTCCTACCTATTGCTTGTCACATGATTGGTATGATAAGCATGCAACAGAGCTGACTCACTAGAGCTGGCCTTGAATTGTGGTCCTTCCAATGCTGTCTCCGGAGTAGCTGAGATTGTACAAGTAAGCTACTGCACTTGACTGAACAGACCATTTTTTTTATACTCCATATATTTATCTGATTTGATCTCTGATATTTATTTATTTATTTATTTATTTTTTGCTGGGCTTGGGCTTGGGCTCAGAGCCTGAGCACTGTCCTTGGATTTTCTCAAGGCTAGAGCTCTACCACTTGAGCCACAGCACCACTTCTAGTTTTTGCATGGTTCATTGGAGTCTCAAAGAGACTTTGCTGCCCAGGCTCCCTTTGAACCGTGCTCCTCAGAGCTCAGCCTCCTGAGAAGCTAAGATTACAGGCATAAACTACCTCACCCAGCTGAAAGACTAGTAACTTTTAAGACTGCTTTTCACTAAGAATTAATGCTAGGACTCCAGGACACTGGCAGCCAATATCCCCAGATCCTGTTTATCAGAGCTGCCTCAGTCCACTCTGCTTTGCCTGTGCAGAAAACTAGAGCAAACTCAATCTGTGCCAGCTATGGGTAAGTGTTATCTCAGCTAGTCTATAGGCCACTGGGTGACAACAATAAAAGGCATTAACATATATAGGGCTGGGAGTGTGGCCCAGTGGTAGAGTGCTTGCCTAGCATGCTTGAAAATCTGGTTTCGATTCCTCAGTACCACATACACAGAAAAAGCTGGAAGCGGTGTTATGGCTCAAGTGCTAGGTTTCTAGCCTTGAGAAAGCCCAAGGACAGTGCTCAAGCCCAGGACTGGCAAAAAAAAAAGAATCTAAGAATAAAAGGCATTATGCTACTGCAAAATGATGGTGTTGTCCCTTGGCATCCATGGGCAAAGTAGAGCAGGACCCTCTGAAGATACAAAAATATGTGGATGCTCAAGATTCATGTATTTACATACCACCATCACAGATTTTCTTGTATGCCTTAAATCATCTCCAGATTATTTCTTTTGCAAGTCATGAGGCTTGAACTCAGGGACTGAGCACTGTCCTTAGGCTTTCTCAAGGATAGAACTCTACTACTTGAGCCACAGCACCACTTCCAGCTTTTTCCATGTTTGTGGTACCGAGGAATTGAACCCAGGTCTTCGTGCATGCTAGGCAAGCACTCTACCACTAGGCCAAACTCCCAGCCCACATCTCCAGGTTATTTATTTATTTTTTAATACACAACTACTTTTTATTTTATTTTACTGATTTTATATAATTGTGAAATCCTGGAAAGTAACCTAAGGAATATACTTGGTGTCCAACTTTGGGGGAAAAGGGAGTTATAACAGTTCCCAAACACACATTTTAGGCATTTTTTCTTATTCTTCCCCAAGATTTTAATAATAAATTCATAAATATAGGAAATAATGTCACTCCTTCAGTGTTAAAATAGAAAACCAAACAGTGCCAACAGCAGTGGCACTGCTGATATTCATGAAAAATACAACACCAATGAGTTTTCTTTTTCTTTTTTTTTTTACCAGTCCTGGGCTTGAGCTCAGGGCCTGAGCACTGTCCTTGGACTTTCTCAAGGCTAGAGCTCTACCACTTGAGCCTCAGCACCACTTCCGGCTTTTTTCTATATATGTGGTACCGAGGAATCGAACCCGGGTCTTCATGCATGCTAGGCAAGCACTTTAACCACTAGGCCAAACTCCCGGCCCCCCAATGAGTTTTCTTAATTATGCATTTTAAATACCAATCATGTCCAGGTTATTTATAACACCTAAGTTAATGCAAACATTATGCAAATCATTGTTATATTAGGTTGTTTACAGAATGACCAGAAAAAATGTTTCTACAGATGAAAATCCTGAGGATTTCCAGGGCTGACAAAAGAGACAATGTTTTATTTTGTTTTTGTTTTGTTTTCCTTTTGGCATCTCTGTCTTTAACTGATTGGGTGCCTTTGAATGAATCCCTTTATCTTACCTGTCTTGTCTACTCTGAAATAGAATGGAACTTGGACTTAGTGGCTTGCCAGGTCTGTCCTGCCTTATAGCTCCGGGAACCCTCACTCACCAAGGTGCTGGTGGCTTCTTGGTAACTTGGGTGTGGGCATTCCACAGGAGTCAAGTTTACATTACCAAAAACCTCAGAGCAAGCTAAGTAAGGGAGCCTAGATCCCAGCCTTGACTACCCAGTGCATGTGGACTGAGATCTGCTAGGTGCAAAGATAATACCCTGAGCAGAGACAGTTAGTACACAGGGGCCAGCCACTGTCTTCAGCTTTGTATTTGTTAATTCACTTCATTGTCACAACAACTTTATCTGTACTTCACAACTGGTGAAACTTGGCACCGACTCTGTAAACAGCATCCAGCAAGGTTACACTGTATATGTAGGTGGCAGGTGTGGAGGCAAAGTATAATTTGAAATGTTGCTTCCTTCTCTTCCTAATAAAGTATGGAAATACTTTTCATTTGTATTTGTAGAATAATGGCTTGGAAGTTTGCCCACTAACAAAGAGTTTATATTTTAAGAACTCTTTTAAAACTATTTCAATTCTTTGAGGGAAAAAAAGGAGTTACTATAAAAAAAACATACTAGTTTCTTGGCCCTGAGTTTGGCCTAGTGGTAACGTTTGCCTAGCATGCACAAAGACCTGGGTTCCATTCCTTGGTACCACATACATAGAAAAAGCTGGGAGTGGTGCTGTGGCTCAAGTGTTAAGTTTCTAGCCTTGAGAAAACTCAAGAACAGTGCTCAAGCCCTGAGCTCAAGCCCAGGAATGGCAAAAAAAGAAAATTCTTATTCCATCACTTAAGGGGGGTGCTCTCCTAACTGTAGTCCTCTGGACCTTTCTCCTCCAGTATGTCATTTAGTTATTGAAGAATGGAAAGTTGTGTAACATTCTGTATCATCATAAATGCATCCAAGAGAAAGATCTATGAATTTTACCTAGCATAATTAAGTTCCCATTTAAGCAAAATGGAACTTCTTTTGGACAATCTGTTGAATGATTTCAACAGTTTGGATCCAAAATGACTTTAGGGGGGAAAACAAGATGAGGGGCAGGGGTTGGGGGAGGGAAATGGGGACCAAGACATAAGAAAGGGTATCAATGTTTGTGAGGTAATGCACCTTCTACCTGGTGAATATAATGTAACCCTTATATTAATTACAATAAAAATATATGAAAAATACCAAAAAAACTGACTTCTGTGTTTGCACAACCCCAGGAGAGAGAAGTATGGGTAAAACTGGAGCAAAACAGTTTCTCATGATCTCTGAAAGTGGTGTGCTATTCACTTGACTCAGAAACCGCAAGACAGCATGCAAACCACGAGTGTTTGATCTTGTGCTCACTGTAAGGACACCCTTGCAACTACCCAGGCCACCAAAGGCGTACATATCTGAAGTCACCAAATGCCTTAGACGTATTGCTTTATGGAAGCAATGTATATTATTCTGACATAGCAGTGGTTATGTGGGTAGACAGCCAAGGCTGCACACAGAGCTAGAAGGTCACCGAGAATGTTGTGCAGTATTTTTGCGGACCTTAAGTTTTAATCCACTGT
This sequence comes from Megascapheus bottae, assembly GCF_031878675.1. Classification (NCBI taxonomy): domain Eukaryota; kingdom Metazoa; phylum Chordata; class Mammalia; order Rodentia; family Geomyidae; genus Megascapheus; species Megascapheus bottae. The sequence continues at coordinate 2,488,809 of NC_143542.1, read as the reverse complement.
ACATATACACAACATACAGAGTAACGATTGTGCATGTGGTACCATGCATGCCGTGGGTTATGCTCCAAGAAGAGGGGTCAGGCAGAGATGGCCTCATTGTTGGACACATCTAGGTGAACAAATGCCCATGATTTGCCATGGAACACTCACAGGTGTGCCTGCAGAGTTCACCCAGGCAAGCCGGATTAACACTTAACCCAGGCAGAAGCTCTAATATACCTGGAGGGAATACTCACTGAGGAGAACAAATTCTTCCTAAACCAGAAGAATAGGCTGCATAGAAGGAAAAACTATACCCAAAGAATTCAAATCATATAACATGGAATGAATTCCACATAAATACAAATAAAGGTTCTTTTTTAAAAAAATAACCCCAAATTTTCAAAAACAAAATCTCAAAGGGTTCTAATCCTTCTAAAAACTCTTAATAAATCTGATACTTGGTTGTGCTTGGTGCTGGTGGCTCATGCCTGCAATTAGCTGCTCGGGTAGCTGGGGTCCGAAGCCAGCCCAGGCAGAAAAGTCTATGAGACTCTTTTTTTTTTTTTTGCCAGTCCTGGGGATTGAACTCAGGCAGGGCCTGAGCACTGTGCTTGGGCTTTCTCAAGGCTAGAGCTCTACCACTTGAGCCACAGCACCACTTCTGGCTTTTTCTATGTATGTGGCACCGAGGAATCAGTGATTGCTAGGCAAACACCTACCACTAGGCCAAACTCCCAGCCCATCAGAAAGATTCTTATCTCCAACTAACCACCACAAAGAAAGAAGTGGTAGGGCACTAGCCTTGAGCAAAAGAAGCTTAGGGATAGTGCTTGGGCACTGAGTTCAAGCCTGGGATTGGCACAAAAATGATACTTGGACACAATAAAGTAAGTATAGTAGTCAGTTCATATCTCTGGGATCCATTTCTGTGGGTTCAACCAATTTTTGATCATAAATATGCACCACAAAATTTCCAGAAAGTTTTTTCTTATTTTTCTCATCCTTATTCTCTAAACATTATGGTCTGAAAAGTATCTACAAAGCATTTTACATTGTATTGATGCAAGTAATTTAGCTATGATTGAAACTATATGTAGACAATATGCAAATACTGGTCAGTTAATGCAATGGGCCTGACCATAAATGGGTTTTGGTATTTTCAGGACTCCTGTAATAAACATTCCAGTGATACTGAGGAACAGTTTATCACTGCATTCTCAGAACAACTGAAGCTCTTCATATCTCTACCTCCAGTCTTTTACCTCCCATTTCTCCCTGCAACTCACTGCAATTGGAGTTGTCGTCTACATCACTCTTCCCATCAAGGTTGCTAACTCTGCCTGTGAGGCTGAAGACATGTGACATTCTTGTCTTCTCCTTGGCCTTTCAACAGTGTTCACTAGAATGGCTACTCCCTTATGTGAAAAGTGCTCTCTTGGCTTCCTGCCACCCTCCTGAATTCCAGTTCTGTCACTTAGGTTGTTTATGCTCCAGAACTCAGCCTCTTCTCCACCCCTTCTGCAGATGATCTTGGGAACCTGTTTACCCAGCTGGGTTCTACAAGATGCAATACATCCACCGTATCCCACACTGAGTACCTGGTGTCTCTCCAAGCCCATCCCGTTTGGCCTCCCTCCACTAGGTACTGGCAAAGCCAGTCTGCTGGTTTTCTGGAAAGAGCCTTGGTTCCTCTCTGTTCTTCAGAGTCTTCATTTTATCTATGAGCAGACTCAACTGAGTGCCTCAGGATGCCATGGCTTCTAAGACACAATTCCCTGCCTGTGCTGCTCTGGATCTGCTGCCACAGCAACCTCCTTCCCCCCAGCTCTGGATCACAGAGTGATGGTATCGCCAGTCTCCTTACCCTCTCAGATGGCCTTAAAGCACTGTAAGAATTCGGGCCTTCTAGGGAGCTCATGCCACCTTCTCCCCCATGGGATTCTCCGCAAGCAGCATCACCCTGCTCAGGATTGCTTCCCCTCCAAAGTGGCCAGGGGCTCCTCGGGCCTGCAAGGTGCCCCAGCTAGACTGCTGCCCTCCTTGTGCTTCAGGGGATCTTTGAGATGCCTCACCGATTCTTGTGTCTTTGTGGCTTCTGCCATCACCTCTGTTAAGATCTCTGTGTTTTGCCTGAGTGTCTATCAACAGATGGATGTTGAAAGAATATGGGGTGCACAGACACCATAGAATACTATTTCACATAAACAAGAATAAAATCCTGTCATTGGCAGGATAGCTCCAGGGTGAACCTAGAATGATATTTAGTAAACTGAGAGCTTACATAAAGTGAAAGAAGCCAGACATAGAAAGACAAGTATCATGTCTTGATCTCGAGGAAGTTGGCAGGGATAGGAATGTAGAGAAGGAACTTAGGAGAAGCTACACGATGGGCACAAATTTACAGCTGGACAGAAGGAATAAGTCCTGTCACTTCCCAGCGTGGCAACTCTGGCTAGGAACAATGTATTTGTCTAAACAGGTAGAAGAATGAATTTGAACGTTTTCTCCCTACAGAAATGTTGTTTAAGGTGATGAATGTGCTAATTACTATGCTAATAATTTTATCATTACTCAACGTATGCTCCTGGGAAAACTCCACATTGTACTATCTTACCTCAAATTCTTTTCTTTTAGACACTGTGTGTGTGTGTGTGTGTGTGTGTGTGTGTGTGTGTGTGTGTTTTGGTATCGGGGCTTGAACTTGGGGTCTGGACACTGTCCTTGAACATGTCTTAAAATTCTCAGTAGTGTGTGTGTGTGTGTGTGTGTGTGTGTGTGTGTGTATGTGTGTGTGTACTTTGGCTTGAATCCAGGGCGTGGGCACTGTCCCTAGAAAAGGGTCAACTGTAAACAACAATACACTGATATAAGGGAATTAAATAATTACTGGGAGTGGTGGCTCACACCTGTAAGCCTAGCTACTCAGAAGGCTAAGATCCGAGGATCTCACTTCAAAACCAGCCTGGGCACTAAAAAGTCCATGAGACTCTTTTTTCCAATTAATCACTAGAAAACTGGACAAAAGGCCCAGACTTCAAGTCTCATGACCAACAAAAAAAAAAAAAGAGAATTAAATAATTACCTTCATCAATAGAAAAATGTTTAAAGAAAATGAATGAGAAATAAATTATTCCTGAAAATGCTCTCTGATTAAAAATACAATATGTATACACAAGGAGAAGTAGAAAAAATAAGATCCCTGGGATCCAAATTATATTTAACAAATCAAATCAAATGAAATACACCTACCAATTATTATACAAGTATATATATATATAAAATGCATACAAATTATAAATCTATATTTGATATATAACATGAATGTTAGAATTATGTCTTTTTATATATAAAGATAATATACAAATATATGTTGTATAAATATATTACAAATATGTGTTACATAATTTGTACAGAAATATATTAAACATATAAATATATGATATATTAAATATATATAAATGTATAAAATATACACAGGGCCTGGGAGGGTGGCCTAGTTGGTAGAGTGCTTTTCTAGCGTGCATGAAGCCCTGGGTTCGATTCCTCAGTACTACATACACACAGAAAAAGCCAGAGTGGTGCTGTGGCTCAAGTGCCAGCCTTGAGAAAGCCCAAGGACAGTGCCCAGTGCTTTGAGTTCAAGCTCCTGGACTGGCAAAAAAAAAATAAAAAATAAAAAAATATATATACATGCAAATATATTATATGCAAATATGTTATATGCACATATACGTGTCCTGTATAGAGATCTATTGTTATAAATATTATCTATAAATGGATATGTATTTGCATAGACAATATAACATTTACCCACCTACAAAAGTTATCATGGATTACTGGATTATTTATGTAATTTAAAAGAAATATTCTGTAACCACTGACTGCCAAGGACAAGGGCCACTGACCACGACTCTGTCCCTCGCGAGTTGCTCAGGGCCTGGCACCTCACCCGTACCTGGCACAGATTTGCCTGAGCTTCTTCATCAGCCAGCAGTCAGGTCTGTGCACAGCCTAACGGTCCACGGCCTGGTTTATGCGCATGCGTCGGGAGGCGGGACCAGCACGCCCCGCCCCACCCCATCTCCTCGCGGCGCGATGACGTCACTGGGCCGCGCGGCTCACGATTTAACCCACCTGCGTCCCGCCTTCCGGAAGGAAAGCCGGCCGCTGACCATGGCTACCGCCGCGGAGCAGTGGGTCCTGGTGGAGATGGTGCAGGCGCTCTATGAGGTGAGCTTTCTGGGGGGAAGGCTGAGAAGACGCGCGTGGAGCTGCGGTGCGAGGCCTCGGGTGGGCTGGCTCGGTCACGCCCGCTCCGGCGCTCCCAAGGCGAAATGGACTCGCAGGAGTTGACGGGCGTGGGCCGCCAAGCCGGGGGTCTGGGTGCGAATCCCGCGGGATCGGCCACCGGGGGGACCCCGGCAGGTCCGGAGCCGCGGAGTTGGGAGTTGACTGACGGCTGAGGTGGAGGAAGCAACACGATGTCCTCCCCGAGCCGGTCCTGGACGTGTGTGGAGCAGTGAACTGGAGTGGGGCGGAGGGGGGGGAGGAGCGGTGGGAGCTGGAAACCAAGTGGGATATCCCCGGATTTAGACAAACGAGGTACTTGGTCATTTCTTTTGCAGCCATGTGTCATTTTATATTTTATATATTTTTTTAAAAATATATATATATATATAACTATTTTAATAAGATTTATTTTAGGCCTTTTATTTTGCAAGGATGAAATCAGAATTCTCACATCCTCAGGGGAGGGTGGTGTTTGGTTAATTTTGGCTCCTGCTGCTGCGGCTGCATTGACAAATCTCTGTGCGGTTGAGTAGGATTTTTTTTCTGCATCGTCTCCTGGCCCCACTGGACTACATGTGGTTATAGGCATTGAAAGGAATTAACTTCTAATTAAACTTCTGTGTACATTGGAGTAGTGCCTTGCTCCCTTAACTATCACTTTGATTAGGAGGAGTCTAGAAGCTAGGGATAGATAACACATTTAACAAACTGACCCAAGTCCCCAGGGCTGACACAGTGAGTTTCGCTTTGCTTCCCATACCCTACTTTTGAAACAGTATTTCTTTTAACCGGAAAGGATAATCACAGTGTCTTCTGTTACAAGACTTGATGGGGAAGATTCTTCATGAAAAATAGTTTGAGACAAGTATGTCTGGCTCTCTGCCATTATTTTTAATACTGCGGTTGAACCCAGCACTTGGCCAACATGTTATTCAAGTGATCTACTCCTGCTCCCAGCCTCTTGTTTTTGAGTCTCAGTACCCAACCCCTTGCCTCAGGAGGTTAACTACAGCGACTAAGATGTTACTAACACTGAATACTTTTTAAAAATAATTTTAGTTTTGGTCGGTCCTGAGGCTTGAACTCTGGGCCTGGGTGTTGTCCCTGAGCTCTTCAGCTCAAGGCTACCGCCCTACCCCTTGAGTCACTGTCACTTCCGGTTTCCTGGTGGTTAATTGGAGATACGAGTTTCACAGACTTTAGTGCCTGGGCTGGCTTTGAACCCATGATCCTCAGATCTTAGCCTCCTGAGTAGCTAAGATTACAGGCCTGAGCCACCACCCCTCCCCTCTCCCTTTTCCCCTCCCCCCCAGAAATACATTTTGAAAGGAACATAATTTCTTCCTATATTTGCATGTTGGTTTTGGAAATTTTGTTGTTTAACTTCATTCCTAAAGGTGATGATCAGAGACTTGGAGAACTCCTAGCCTTGAGAAGAAAAGATGATTTAAAAAAAAAAAAATTAATTCCCTACATTAGTAGTTTCTTGTAACGGAGGAATCTTTTTACCGATTTGGGCAGCCTCTAGTAATTACCTGCTAGAGCTTAATGGCTTAAATAATATTTAGACTTATTTCTAAATGAATTATATTTAATAAGGATTAGTAATTTAAAAAAACCATCAAAAGAAATGTATATTGAAGAACTTGAGGGGATCTGTATAGCATAGTGTATCTGGTAAAAAAGCCATTTGTGTATATAGTGTGTGCATATACATATATATACATATATATGCACACACATACATATATAGTTTTAGAGTTATTAACACATTGGCTTGTTGCATATGAATTTAACAGTTTTACACTCTTCAATTTTTCACTTTTTTTTAAAGCTATCCTTATCACTTTCTGCCCGTGCTTTGAAACAGTTGCATTGTTTCTAAGTGTTCCTTTTAGGAACTTTAGATGAACAGAGTCCCTCTGTAGCCCAAGCTGCCTATAACTTGAAACCTTCCTATCTCCCACATACTGGGATTGCAGGCACATACCATTATACCTGGCTTTGAAATGCTTTTTTCAAATGATTTTTCCAACAAAAACCCACAGGAATAAGACATCCTATAACTCACTGGTTGAAGGTTAGTTGATATCTGAAATCACCTATACAAAGGCTTAACTTTTATCTGAAATCATACAGTTGATCAGAAAATCTAAGATAATCATATTAAGATAGATAGCTTTGTGATTATTGATATGAAACACATAACATATTTTGGGGAGATTATGGTAGAAAGAATAACTACTATTTCTTTAAGCATTTATAGTTTCCTCCCACCCCTACCCCTTACCATAGTCTAGGAAGGATTTATGGAGATTTATCTTGGATACAGAATGTGTAGTAAGCTGTCAAAACTTAAATTACTGTAGTAACTGATTTGCATGTTAAGTATTAACTTATTCATGAGTAGATGGAGGTGATAGAAGGCTTATTAAGTGGTGTAATATTGTTTTTTTTTTTTTTTTTTGCCAGTCCTGGTGATTGAACTCAGGGCCTGGGCGCTGTCCTTGAGCTTTCTCAAGGCTAGTGCTCTACCACTTGAGCCATAACACCACTTCCAGCCTTTTCTATGTATGTGCTACTGAGGAGTTGAACCCAAGCCTTCATGTATGCTAGGCAAGCCCTCTAAGCCATATTCCTTGCCCCACAGTGTAATATTTTTAGTCATTTCCAGCCAGAAAAAATTATCTGATAATATTGTTTTTAAGTATTGGTTTGTCTGGTTTATTTATTTTTTTTAATTTCATTTGTATTCCTAAGGAAGTCTTTAAGTCTATTAGAGCTTTTTCATGTGAAGAAGATAGAAATAGGAAAAGGGATGAATAAACATTCAGAGTGCTTTGGTAGTAAATATAAGGAGGAACAAATTAAATTATATAAGAGGGATAAAGGGTCACCAAAGGCAGTGCATTCAGGGGTACTGAGTTTAATATGTAGATTTTGAAAGACTTTAGTTCATTTACTTTGTTTTTTTTCTTTTACTCACTTTTAGGCTCCTGCTTACCATCTTATTCTGGAAGGTATTCTAATACTCTGGATAATCAGACTTCTTTTCTCTAAGACATACAAATTACAAGAGCGATCTGATCTTACAACTAAGGTAAGTAATTTATTTTTTGTATTATTGTACTTGCTACATCTTTCTAAAAAGGAATTGTGACTCAACCAGTATGTGTTAAAATATGTTCTGTAATGTAAGGAAATCAAGGCGAATAAAACATCAAGGTAAAAAAATATAGGGAAAGTGAAGAATAAGATCAGTATCCAAAGGAACTCCATATTATGTTCCTATATTCTTTGAAAGGAGTAAACAACAGTCTAACATACAGATGGTTTCAGGCACACAAGAGCAACTCCTGGATTTTTACTAGTGTCCGTTTGAAGCTTATTCCAATTACTCAGGGAAAGCACACCTATTTTTGAGCCCCAAGGAACAGTTCTCCTAGTTTTCATAAAAGAGGTTCGGAGAAAGAATCCTATTTACTCCCGTCTCAAGTGGTAAGGTGGGAGAATCCTAGGCATAGATTCTCAAATGATCCACAAGGCTGCATGAAAACTACTAACCTTGGCTTACAATAAACGAATAAGAAAGAGATTCTATTCTTGTTCTAACCCCCGTCACTAGAGTAAGGGTAGACATTTCTAGCATTGTATTTCTTGGGATCTTCTCTTACAGCATATAATTCAGATATTGCTGGTGTCAATAGGAAGTGACCAGCATTGTGCTCTGTCTGTCTCTTCTCCTCTAGGAAAAGGAAGAATTGATTGAAGAATGGCAACCTGAACCTCTTGTTCCTCCTGTCTCAAAAGACCATCCTGCGCTTAACTACAACATTGTTTCAGGGTAAATTGATTTGGCTGATTGGATCATTTTTATTTGGTTTCCTTGAAGTGTATTTGCTAAAGCATATGCTGCTTTTTTTATTGTATTCATTTTTTTTTAACTGAAGGAAAACATTTAGAAATTTTTATGAGTAACTCACTGCTTTAGTTCCCAGTAGAGAAATTTCTTTTAAGAGATAGTCTAGATAGCTTTGGCGCGTGTGTGTGTGCGTGTGTGTGCACGTGTGCACACACACACACACACACACACACACACACACACACACACACACACGCAAGAACCCTTTTTCTAGGGCTTGAACTCAGGGCCTGAACTCTGTCCCTGAGCTTTTTTGCTCAAGGCTAGTACTCTACCACTTGAACCACAGCTTTATTTCAAGCTTTTTAGTGTTTAATTGGAGATAGTCTCATGGACTTTTCTGCTTGGTCTAGCTTCTCAGATCTCTGCCTCCTGAGTAGCTAGGAATGCAGGTGTGAGCCACCAGCATACCTAGCCATTTCTGTCTAGATGTTAGTAGATAGACTCCCAAGGAGTACCAAAGGAAGATAATTTTTTACACATTGTTTGTTTTACCCTTTTGAACTATACTGGGTTGGTTTTTGTTTTGCTTTGTTTTGTTTTATTTTGTTCCGATACTGAGGCTTAGACTTAGAGTCTGGACACTGTCCCTTATTTGCTAAAGGCTAGCACTCTACCACTTGAGCCATAGCTCTACTCCCTGCTTTTTGATAGTTAGAGATAAGAGTCTTACGGACTTTTCCTGCCAGGGCTGGCTTTGAACAGCAATTCTCAGATCTCAGCCTCCTGAGTAGTTAAGATTACAGTCATGAACCAGCTCCTGGCTATACTATTTTTTAAATCTGTTTTTATTGCTGTGTTCAATACCTTCTCAGTATTTGGTAATACTTAGAATTGATTCTATTTTTTTTCAATATGCGTAATATTTCCATTATTATCAAAAGTGCTATGTAAATGATTTTCCAAAGCACAGGAAAAAAGTTGAGGAAAGTTTTGTTTGCACTAGGGTCCCCTACTTGGTAGGCAAGAACTTGACCACTGAACTGGCAGTTATTTTTCAGGAGTTTTGCGATAGATATCACTTCTTGTCAAAGTGATCACAGTTCTGCCCTGGATCACAAGCCATCTATATTAGGCTTCTCATCATTTCCAGAACAACAGGTATAAGCCTCCTTTTCCAGTTTCCCTTCTGTGTGATGGAGTCTCACTGGCTTTCCTGACCAAACTGGCCTAGATCCTCTCAGTCTTAGCCTCCCAAGCTTAGGGTGACAGGTAAAAGCTACTACACTGAGCTGTGGGTTGCAGAGTCTCACAAAGTTTTCTATGCAAGCTGGCCTTGAATCTCCAGCCTCTTGCTCTCAGCCTTTCAAGTAGCTTGAAGTGTTACCAATATTCCTCTAATAAACTTTGTTGCAGAAAGTTTATATTTTATGGTGAGTGTTCTGTAGTATCTAAGAAAGCAAACATTTGCTCTGTTTCAGAATGTTTTGTCTATTGAGTTAGGAATTTTGTTGTTTAAATATTTTAGTCCTAACCATTTGCTTTCTGCTTAATTGCAAATGAATGAAAGGAGATAGTGGATAAAGTACTCCTATGTGGGTGTATTCTATTTTGCTGAAATTATTCAGTTTGAAAGTGCATTGTTAGTTGTATTTGAGCTCCTCACTTGTTATAACCTTTCAAATGGTCTTTTCGTCATTATAGAGCAACTTTCTCTATCTAGAACAATACTTTTACATGAAAGTCTGTCAAGTAGCATAATAGCGGCACCAGCTTTCAGGTAGTTCTCTTCTGTTTCCAGCCTTCCTATGCTATTATTTGTAGTTGTTTCTTTTGTACATGATTGGGTTTTTAAAATTCTTCTTTTAACTGATGGGCTGCTCCAGGGAGTTCATGGCCCCAGGTTCCCATCCTGAGATGTATGGCTTTCATTCATAAGTTACTTCAAGACAGGATAGCAGGCAGAGGGTAGTACAGAAGCTTCTTTTTGCTGTCATTTTAAGGCACCACTGTCCACACCCAGTTGCAAGAGCAACTAGGAGATAATTGTGCCCTGTTCCAGGTGGCAGGGTAGGGACAAGAAGATACATGTTGGTTACCAACTATTGGTCTTCATGTGTTACACCAAGAGTTGAGTGTAATTACAGGCACACCCACTGATGGGAGAGACTGAGCCAATCCTGGCTGCGGTTACCAAAGGGCTACCAAGTTGGAGCAATCGACTTGCAGACACCATTTCCACAGCCTTTGTTCAAAATACCGTGTTTCCCCCAAGAGCCCCCTCCGACTTTCCTTTTTCTTTTTGTGCTGGTCTTAGGGCTTGAACTCAGGGCCTCTGAGCACTGTCCTTACGCAGTTTTGCTCACGGTTAGAACTCTACCACTTGACCCACAGCTCCACTTCTGGCTGTTTGGTAGTTAATTGGAGATAAGAGAATGGGCTTTTCTGTCCAATCTGGCTTTGAACCATGATCCTCAGATCTCAGCTTCCTGAGTAGCTAGCATTACAGGCTGCCCTTTTTACAATAGGTCTCATGCCTTTGTCTAACTCAGCCTGGACTATGAGCCTCCTATTTATAATTCCTGCATGGCTGGGCTGACAGGAGTGTATTACCATGCCCAATTTATTGAGAGAAGAGACTCAGCCTGGGCGCTGTCCCTGAGCTTTTCAGCTCAAGGCTACCGCCCTACCCTTCAGCCAAGCCCCACTTCCCGTTTTCTATAGGTTAATTGGAGATAAGAGTCTCAGGTCCTTTTGTGCCTGTGCTGGCTTTGAACCTTGATCCTCAGATCTCAGCCTCCTGAGTAGGTTGGATTACAGGCGTGAACCACCCTGCTGACTTTCCAATGCTTTTTCTTGTCTTTTCTGTTTTTGCACGTGAATCAAACCCAGGGTGTTGCACATACTAGGCAAGTGCTTTTTCATTGAGCTACATTTTTGAACAGTGGTTCACCAAATCTCAGCCTTCAGTGGAGTAGGAGTGAGCTCCCATGCTTACCCTTTTGATTATTCTTGATATTTAACTTTCTGTGTACACCGCAGTCTTTACATTGTTATTGTGGAGTTGATACACAAAGGGATTACAGTTATATGAATCAGGCCATGAGTGATGAGTGCAATTCTTTTTGAACTACATGTCCCCTTCCGTCTCTCTCTCTCCTGGTTTTTGTTCATCCTTGTTCTACCTTTTCTGTGTCCCCCCTTCCCTCCCAAATATAAACAACTAACAAGACAGAAGGAAAAGAAAACAAAAACAGCAACAATAGCAACTAAAAGATGTTTCATTTCCTTTCCTTGGAGTTCAGAGAATATTATTTTATATGATTACCTGTGCATAGTTATTGAGACTTTGTCGGTGTATTGCCATTTTTATAGATTGGCTTTGACTCTCACTGCAGCAGCCTTTCTAAAGATTCACCTACCTTGATGCTTTGATTTTCATCCTTCTGTGATTGCTCATACTTTGTATAATTAGGGAGGAATTAGCTCCAAGGACTTTGGAAAGTAAATAACAGAATACATTAAGAATCTCAATTCTTTTATTTTTATTTTTTGCCAGTCCTAGGCCTTGAACTCAGGGCATAGGTGCTGTTCTTAGGCTTTCTCAAGGCTAGAGCTTTGCCACTTGAGCCACAGCACCATTTCTGGCTTTTTTTCTATGTATGTAGTATTGAGGAATGGAACCCGGGTCTTTCTGCATGCTAGGCAAGCACTCTACCACTAGGCTAAACCCCTGGCCCCAAGAATCTCAACTGTTAAGGAGATAGGTGGTATTAGTTTTGAAAGAAGCCCTTGAAAGCCTAAAGAAGAAAAAGAAAAATGTATAAAGTACCCTTTTATGTGCCGTGTGCTTTTTGTTTTGTTTTGTTGATGCCAGTACTGGAGCTTGAACTTAGGACTTAGGCTTCATTTTTTCTTTTTAAGCTCAGGGTTGCTACAGCTTCACTTCTGAGATGTGTGATTTTATTGTTGTTGTTTTTGGTGATTAAGTGGAGATAAAAGTCTCTTGGCCTTTCCTGTCCCAGCTGACTTTGAACTGAGATCTTCAGAGCTCAGCCTCCTGTGTAGCCAGGAGTTTAGACACAGTCCACCTGCATCTAGCTGCCATGTCCTTTTTTTTTTTTTCCTATTTCCCCTAGGAAATGGGTTCTGCTCCCAGTTTATAGATGAAGAAACTGATCACAGAAAACATCCCTAAGCTTCCAGAGTTGTCAATAGCCTTAATCTAAATGGTGTCCAACAACTCTATAACCCATTTTGTTTTCAGAGGCTTCTTGCCTTTTGTATGAATTAGTCTGCTTTTATTGATTTACTTCAACTTGTCTTTCATTACTTAGCTTTCCAGCATCTTGTGTGTCTTCCTTTGTGCATTCATTGTGTTAAATAGTATCTGTGAGACCTGTTTCTCTCAGTTCTCTCTAACTGAAGTTTATTTTGTTGAGTGTACTTTGTAGGACACAGTCCAACACAAAGCCATAAATGAAATAAAGTGTCCTGGTGTGGCCCATTTCCCCATCTGTATGTGCAGTAGCTTGCAAGTCTGGTGTGTTGTTCTGGTCTGTCTCGTTTCCTTGTGTCACATGAGGCTGCTGTGACAAAGTTGGTCAGGCATTGAGTAGCTATAATCTATGAGTTTAGAAGCATAGCAAAGGGTTGAGAAGCATGTCTCCTTGAGAGCCCTTCTCTGGCCCAGCGGTGACAGAGCACAGATAGGTGCTCAGATCACTTCTCTGTAGCTGGCTACCCTAATACTTTGAGGTATGAATTAGGTTGAGAGTCCTCTTAAATAGCATTCCAACATTAATTTTTTTAATTAAAGAATTTATTATCATTGGGTTTTACATCGTATTTCAGATGTCATGCTTAACAAGTATTCAAGAAGGGAATCTATATACAATCACTGGCACTTAGATTTTAGAACATAATTAAAATTAAGCTGAGGGTTTGTATATCATAGGTACATATTAATGTACATAATAAAACATTATATCTATAGAGTACATAGCCCATCATAAATTTTTATGTCTATGTAGTTATGTTTATATTTCCAATACCATGTCCATAACATTGGGTACCCAAATATTGAGTCATCGCTCTTGTACTGTTTGGATCTAATAGCCACATATTAAGGATACCATGTCCTTTTTTTCTTTGTTTTTGGTCTTATTTCATTCAACATAATTCGCTCTAGATTCATCCACTTCCCAGTGAATGCCATTATTTTATCTTGTCTGTTGGCTATGTAGAATTCCATTGTGTGTGTGTGTGTGTGTGTGTGTGTGTGTGTGTGTGTGTGTATATCTCACACTTTTTGCATCCATTCATCTGGAGTAGGGCATTTGCATTTCCGTCACTTGCCAACATTAGTTTTTAAACCACTATGCAAGATCATAACTTGTTCTTCCTGTTCTTGCCTTTGATTTTAAACAGTTTATATATTTTCTCTTTTTGTCTCCTTCTAGATTGTATTCTGACCTATTTTAACACTTAAAAAAAATTTATTGTTATTATAAAGGTGATGTGCAGAGGGGTTACAGTTAGAGTCAGAGTCAGAAAAAGAGTACATTTCTTAGCCAGATGCTGGTGGCTCACGCCTATAATCCTAACTGCTCCGGAGGCTGAGATATGAGGATCACAGATTGAAGCCAGCCTGGGCAGGAAATGCCATGAGACTGTTTATCTCCAATAAAGTACAAAAACAAAACAAAACAGAAAACAACTGGAAGTGGTGCTATGGTTGCTCAAGTGGTGGAGTGCTGGCCTTGAGCAAGAGAGACTTAGGGATAGGCCCAAAGTTTAAGCCCCAGGACCAGCAAAGGAAAAAAAAATAGTACATTTCTTTTTGGACAACGTCACCCTTTTCCTCACTCTACTTAGACATGTCTCAAGCATGCTTTAAAGCCAAAGCAAAACTTGCTACGTATCCACATGGAATTCTAGTTCATCTTTTTCTTTTTTACAAAAAAGTATGTGAAACATTAAGAACTAATGCAAAGGTACTTTTTTAAAAAATCTACCATGTTCTAATTTAACTTCTTAAAGAAGAAAAAGGTAACATTGGATGGCAAACAGTAGCCAGGACAGCATTGTTATGTTGGGCCTGCCACCAGGGCGGTGGGATGACATGTAACCTGGGTATACGCCCAAGCAATCCACTCTTTGTCTCTTTGCTCCTAGTGCTCCAGGCCACAACATCGTGGTGAATGGAAAAGAATGTATAAACTTTGCCTCTTTTAATTTTCTTGGGTTGTTGGATAATCATCGCGTTAAGGTGAGTACACATAATGCTGAAGTGCTGAAGCGGGCAAGTAGCATTGTGGACTTAGGAAGCAATAATCTAAAGGAAATGGACACTGTCAGGAAGGGCCAAATGCCTCCCCTTACTTCTCTAGCTGATAGACTTGGAGCCTGGACTTGTACATAAGGGAGACAAAAATGTTTAATGGGAGTGACAGCCAGAGAGCTTAGTGATTCAGACTTGGGTAAAGGTCAGAGGAAATTACTCTATCTCTTATTAGGTTTGTAGGCTAACAAGCATTTGTTAATGTATATACAAAAAGCATTGAGTTAACCAGGTTGTGAGAATCAAGCTAATGTAATTTTCCATGGTTTAAGAATCCTTACACATAACTTTTCCTCCTATCCTCATTTTTTTTTTTTTGGCTTCAATAAAGGCAGCAGCTTTAGCCTCTCTCAAGAAGTATGGTGTGGGTACCTGTGGACCTAGAGGATTTTATGGCACATTTGGTAAGTTGCTGTTGTATTCTTTTTCAGACTACTGTGTTCAAGTGCTAAGATTCGGTATGATCCAGGCATAATGCCTAAAATCTTAGCTGTTCAGGAAGTGTGGATTGAGAGGATCAGGATTCAAGGCCACAAAGTGTGAGAGAATGCCTCACGTCAAGCAGTGTAAAGCTGGGCAAGGTGGTATGTACCTGACATGCCAGCTATGTGGAAAGTTAAAGTAGGAGTATCACAGTCCAGGGTGGCTGAGTAAAAAACAAGACCCTATTTTGGGAAAAAAATAATAGTAATGCAACACAAGCCCGAGTTCTAACTCTAGCACTATCCTCCCAACAGAAAAATGAATTCAATTTTATTTCAAAACTCTTTGGAAAAACATACTCTTAAATCAGTCTTGGTATTGAACCGAATATGAAATGTTACTTCATTTTGATTTTGTGGTTTGGAACCACTCTGGGGAAACACTCTGGGGTCTGGGGCTGGATGTGGTATGTGAACAGAGCTATCAGTGCCTTTGGATGTGCTCTGTCAGGCTGCATCTACCCTAAGAGAGAGTGACACGAGAAGACAGTTTCTGTCCTTTCCGACAGCTGTAAGAAGTGTCCAGCCACTAAGGATTCTCCACTTAATAGCTACAAAGGGACTCAGGTCTTCCCACATCCCATACATTGATCGAGTACTTTTGTCCACACTCTGAATAGAATGTAGGAGACATGTGCTCCTCTCCTCTGTCTGCTGGTGAGAACTTGCACCAGGTCATGCTTTGTCACACGCAGGGTAGGGGTGGCCATGTGCCTGAGAGAGGTAAGAACAGTAGCTTTTCTCTTCCTGAGAATATGAGGAAAGATGGTTAGTTTCCTTGAGTGTGGATAACCCTGGGATAGGCTAACCAGATACACAAATGTATCCATAGCAAGTACTATGAACTTACATACTCAGAACTTCCCAAGAAAACCTAGCATTTTATTGTTATTAACTTGTATATAGGTTTTTGTTTCTGAAAATGCCATTCAATAATTATTCAAATACCTAGGTTGCTGGAAATAACACTGTGGTTTACAGAATTACAAATGTGGAGAAACTAGAACAGGGAGGTAACTTCTGTTGCATCCTTTCTAAATATTTACATAGTTTCTAATTTCAATAATTTTAGCTTTTTTTTTTTTTTTGCCAGTCCTGGGGCTTGAACTCAGGGCCTGGTTACTTCGGGCTTTCTCAAGGCTAGCAGTCCACCACTTGAGTCATAGTACCACTTCTGGCTTTTTTTTTCTTTTTTTTTTTTGTTTAGAAGCACCAAAATTTATTATTTAGAGAATACTTTATTAGTTTCTGTAATCAAACCCACGTAGATAAGACCTTACATATTTAATACAGTGTGTTTACCCCTGTACAAATGAAAAAAAGTTTAACGTTTCTAGACCAATATGGCTATTAATTTCTGTACAATGCCAACTCAACACGGTAAACTGGGATACTTTTTTCCAAAGTTGACAGCACAGCTAAAGTTTCCAAAAATTCAAATTATATATATGTATATATATATTTATATTTATATAAAAAGATCAATAATAGCAGTATGTTATGCATCGATACTGGCTTTTTTTTTCTGTATGTGGTACCGAGGAATGGAACCTAGTGCTAGGCAAGTACTCTGCCACGAGGCATGTTTCCGGCCCAATTTTAGCATGCTTTTAAGAAACTACTTTCCTTGTCCCTTAACTTGATGGTTACATTATTCATTCTGAGAACAGATGGCTAGAGTTAGCATCATAGATTTGTACAGGTGGAAGGGGGTCTCACAAATCTTTTCTATACAGTCATACTAACTATCCAAAAGACGAAGAGAAAGCCCAGGTTGGTTAAGTACCTTCCTCACAGTTACACATCTTCATTTCTTTTCAACCTTAAAATTAGACCCAGTGTCCTGACTTGCAGTCTCAGTGTCAAGATCATAGCACAGAACTCAGATTAGAATTTCTTACTTTCCTCTGGTCTCAGGCATAAATTGTTATTTGCTTGTTTTTGTTGTTGTTGTTGTTGAGAGGGAATAATTTCCTTAATCCAATACTAGAAAACTGCAAGAGGGGAAAAGGCATGTTTTATGGGTTTACTAGTCATTACCTGAGTAGCAAGGCTTTCCTCTCATTAGTGAGTGGTGGAGAGAGTAGCCTATACCTGTAAGGAGGCTGAGATATGAGGATCACAGTTCAAAGCTAGCCTGGACAAGAACCCAGTGAGACTAGTGTCTCTAAGAAACCATCGAAAAGATGGAAATAGAGTTGTGGCTCAAGTGGTAGAATACTAGCTTTGAGCAAAAATCCTTAGGCCCTGAGTTCAAACCCCAGGACCGGCATACACACACACACACACACACACACACACACACACACACACACACACACACGTGTGCATGCACATTGTTCTCTGCTGTCCTGTCAAATGAATGTTTTGTAGTTGTTATTGTTGTTTGTAATGCTGAAGTTCATTAAACGTAGGTACTTGGGTAGGCTAGCCAAGGGCTCAGAAATAAATGTGTTAAATTTGTTTAATCTGACTCTTCAAACCACATTTAAGGAATGGGCCATAAGAGGCAGTATAATGAATACAGGGCAATGTGTCAAATCCTCTATAAATTATTTTTTAAATTCATCCATATCTTAAAATTATATTTAAAGATTCAAATTAACTTTGACATCTGGACCAAGACTGCAAGTTAGTTTGTGGTAGAACAATTTTATACTGGCAGGTAATGTGTCATATTTCTTAGGCATGCTGCCCTTCAGATAAAATTGTTTCATTACTTTTTAACAGTTGTCCATATTCACTGGTCATTCCCCCCTTCACCCTCCTACCATATATATGAATATATATTATATATATATATATATAGCCCATATTTGTGCTTTTGGTGATCCAGCAGAATTTTTCTTATTCCTTATTCTGGAAATAATCATTTAAATAATTGTTACCTTAATGTAGTTTGGAATTTTAGTATTCAGTAAAATCAGAGGAAACTGCTTGAGGTCATTTCACTCTAAAGTTTAAATCTCAAAAATAGTCTCTATAATTAAATTGTCCTAAATTTGTAAGGTATACTTGCTCCGCTCTGAAAAACAAACATATGAAGGCCCCTTTCTTTTCTTTGCTTATTTATATTTGAAGAATTTAGTTCAAGTCTTGGACTCTCTTTTGCTTGGCCCCCAAACAATTGCTTGAATTTTATCTTTTTTCCTCTCTTTTTAGTTTCACATTTAGGCATTTGTTCTCAAAGATCACTCCCTCACTGGGCACAGAGTCAGGAAGATATGAGTTTAAGATAGCCAGGGTTACACAGTGAGCATAGAGCTACCTAAAAATACAAAAACAGGAACAAAACCCCCTACAAAAAACACTTCCTCTTTGAGCTATATTCTTAACTTTTCAGGTAATGAACATGAAAAGAATTGGTAAAAGTAACTTTTGGGGGCCGGGAGTTTGGCCTAGTGGTGGCGTGCTTGCCTAGCATGCACGAAGACCCGGGTTCGATTCCTCGGTACCACATACATAGAAAAAAAAAAAAAAAAGCCAGAAATAGTGCTGAGGCTCAAGTGGTAGAGCTCTAGCCTTGAGAAAGTCCAAGGACAGTGCTCACGCTCTGAGCTTAAGCCCAGGACTAGCAAAAAAAAAAGTAAATTTTGGGGGCTGGGAATTTGGCCTAGTGGTAGAGTGCTTACCTAACATGCATGAAGACCTGGGTTTCTTTCCTCGGTACCACATACATAGAAAAAAGCTGGAAATGGTGCTGAGGCTCAAGTCCATAGTCCAAGGACAGTGCTCAGGCCCTGTTTTTGTTTTTGTTTTTTTTGCCGGTCCTGGGCTTGGGCTCAGTGCTTGAGCACTGTCCTTGGACTTTCTCAAGGATAGCACTCTACCACTTGAGCCTCAGTACCACTTCCGGCTTTTTGCTATGTATGTGGTACTGAGGAATCGAACCCGGGTCTTCGTGCATGCTAGGCAAGCACTCTACCACTAGGCCAAACTCCCAAGGATTGTGTTGTTTTTTTTTTTTGCTAGTCGCGGGGCTTGGACTCAGGGCCTGAGCACTGTCCTTGGGCTTTTCTCAAGGTTAGCACTCTGCCACTTGAGCCACTTCATCATTTCCAGCTTTTTCTAGGTATGTGGTACTGAGGAATCGAACCCGGGCCTTTGCGCATGCTAAGGCAAGCACTCTACCACTAGGCTAAATTCGTGGCCCAAAAGTTTGTGAGACTTTTTTTTTTTGCCAGTCCTGGGCTTGAGCTCAGGGCCTGAGCACTGTCCTTGGACTTTCTCAAGGCTAGAGCTCTACCACTTGAGCCTCAGCACCACTTCCGGCTTTTTTCTATGTATGTGGTACCGAGGAATCGAACCCAGGTCTTCGTGCATGCTAGGCAAGCACGCTACCACTAGGCCAAACTCCCGGCCCTTGTTTTTTTTGTGTTTTTTTTTTAAACAAATACCCTCCATAACTTATTTTTGTTTGTTTTGGTGGTGGGGCTTGAACTCAGGGCCTGGGCACTATCCCTGAGCTCTTCAGCTCAAGGCTAGTGCTTTACCACTTGAGCCACACAGTTTTCTGGTGATTGATTGGAGATAAGAGCCTCACGGACTTTTGGCCTGGGCTAGCTTTGAACCACAATCCTGGGATGTCAGCTTCCTGAATAGCTAAGATTACAGGAGTGAGCTATCACACCCAGCTTAAGCATTTTTTCATATATTTTTTATTATAATTAATAGAAGGGTTACATTATATTCACCAGATAGAAGGTGCATTACTTCACAAACATTGATACCCTTTCTTGTGTCTTGGTCCCCATTTCTCTCCCCCCACCCCCACTCCTCCTCTTGTTTTCCCCTCTTCCCTATCCTATTTCAAATAGCCAAATAAGCATATATAGAATAAATCAGATAACAAGGTAAAATACTATAACAATATGAGATAACCAAGGGACAGCAAAAGAGATGAGAGGTAACATAGTACATTAAGGACAACAGTCACTCATTATATGGCTTTTGTTTCTATATCCTGGAGGTCCTTTCATTTAGTGTCATACTATATGGCCTTATGTATCTAGGTTTTGCTCTGTTGTAAATCTCTGCTAGGAGAGCCCAAGGTTTCCACTGATTATGACAAATGAGAGAAACCAGTGTTTCCTTGAGTCTGGCTTACTTCACGTAATATGATTTTTTCTAAGTCTTTTCATTTTCTTACAAAGGGGTGATGTCATTCTTTCTGACAGCAGCATAGAATTCCATTATGTATAAACACCACATCTTGTTGATCCACTCATCAACTGAGGGGCATCTAGGTTGGTTCCATATCTTTGCTATGGTAAATAGTGCTGCAGTGAACATTGTTGTGCTAGTGGATTTAGTATGTCCTTGTTTCTGGATGATTGGGTAAATGCCAAGTAGTGGAATAAGCATTTTTTAAAAACAAAACAAACAATATATATATACTAAAATATGAAGTTCTTCAGAGAAAATATCAGATTATTTACAACTCCCATTGTTGACCATGGTTTTTCTTTGGAAAATAACCAAGCTATGGTTTCTCACCGTAAGGCTGAACAACTGGTTCTTTTTTTTTTTTTGCCAGTCCTGGGCTTGAGCTCAGGGCCTGAGCACTGTCCTTGGACTTTCTCAAGGCTAGAACTCTACCACTTGAGCCTTAGCACCACTTCTGGCCTTTTCTATATATGTGGTACCAAGGAATAGAACCCGGATCTTTGTGCATGCTAGGCAAGCACTTTAACCACTAGGCCAAATTCCAGGCCCAACAACTGGTTCTTAATAGAAGATAGTCTTTACTGGAAATTTAGATAACTAGACAGTAAAGCCTGTGTTTTCCTTTTAAAAGAAACCCTTTCATTGTATAGAAGCAGGCTTTGTTTGTGCATTACATACTGCTTGTTTTGTGCCAGGAACTCTTAAGTGTCTTATGGGCATTAATCTGTGTGGGCCTCCTACCAGCCTGTTAAAAAAGGGGTGATTGCTACCTCTTTTTAGCAGAAGAGGCATCAAGAAGTTTAAACCAGTTTTCAGATTCGTTCAGGTGCATACTAAGTGATTAAGAATCTCAAATTTGAAGCCCCAAAGCCCAGCTGAGCTTTGCATTGTCATCATTGGTCTGGGGAGGAAATCAGACAGCAGATAAGCGGGTGTAGAAAATACCATTCATTGAAATCACTTTCTAGGTCATTTCCCATTATGACCACCTCTCTGCCTGTGGACAATGTTTGAGTTATGTTCTAGGCAAAGCTATGGTACTAGTTGCCAAAGTGGGTCATTCTATATGCAAAAGACAGGCACACAGATGTCAAAAAACACCAGAGTAGTTTTCTTCCTTGCTGCCTCCCTCCCCTGGCTTTTGAGTTTCTTCATTACATAAATAGCATCACGAGACACAAGTTCTACACTTATCCTGTCTGCCTATCATGGCACCTGCTCTGCAGGGCTGACATCAACCAAAACCTAGCTTCTTCAGATAGAAAGTCAGAAGTCAGTAATGGTTCAGAGATCCTTCTTGCTATTTTACTACCATGAAATACAAATAGTAATGAGTACCCATGTTGATGGGGATATTCTTAATATGCCAGTTTGAATCAACTGAAAGTCTGAAATAAAGCCACGCTCAATTTCAGTCTCATCAAATCTCCATGAAGTCATAATGTTCAGTGTACATATATGAAAATGGAATAAGGTAATTTGAGGCGATTTCAGAGGGACATTAAAAAAATGCCAGTTACATAATTACATTAGCATTCTTTTTTTTTTTTTTTTTTTTTTGCCAGTCCTGGGCTTGAGCTCAGGGCCTGAGCACTGTCCTTGGACTTTCTCAAGGCTAGAGCTCTACCACTTGAGCCTCAGCACCACTTCCAGCTTTTTCTATGTATGTGGTACCGAGGAATCGAACCCGGGTCTTCATGCATGCTAGGCAAGCACTTTAACCACTAGGCCAAACTTCCGGCCCTACATTAGCATTCTTACGCTACTACTATAAAAGGACCATGTTTCTATGGGTGTTATAAATTCTGTTTCCTCAGTATACTCTTTAAGAAGCTCAGATAGGGGCCATGAGTGTAGCCTAGTGTTAAGAGTGCTTGCCTAGCATGCACGAAGCCCTGGGTTCAGTTTCCTTAGTTCTACATACACAGAAAAAACCAAGTAGTGGTGTTGTGGCTCAAGTGGCAGAGCGCTAAGCCTTGAGCAGAAAGTGTCTAAAGACAGTGCCCAGGCCCTGAGTTCAAGCCCCAGGACTGGCAAAAAAACAGTTCAGATAATCAAATCCATTATAAAGGAATGTCTGGTCCTTAACTATATGTCAACATAGAGGAGGATCCACTGTGAGTTATAATGCATATGTCAGTGTCTTGACAGTGTACTATTATTTGCCAAAACGTTATTTTGCCAAAATGTAAATTGCGTTCAGTAAGTTAATGTAAAATAATGGTAAAGCCCCAATGTTTCAGGGATGTTAGAGCATTTGAAGCAGTCAGTGGGTCTGGGGATTTTATAGTGGGATGATAGAGAAGCAAATTCCCCAGTTGCACCTCTATAGTCATACTTACAGCTGGTTTTACATATGCCTCCCAAGTGCTTCTGGCTTAGATTTTTTTTTTAATATATATTTTCTATATTGATTGTAAAGGTGAAGTTCAGAGGTACAGAAGTTTCATAAGTCAGCTATGTGACCCCTCTCCTCACTCCCAGTTTTTCCTTCCTGTCCCCACCCATAAGTCGTATAGTTCATTTTCAACATAGTGTCTGATGAGTACCATTGCTGCATTTGTACACTGGGTTTTTTTGGTCGTTTGTGGAACTTGAACTCTGGGTTTGGATGCCGTCCCTGAGCTCTTCAGCTCAAGGCTACCACTCTACCCCTTAAGCCACAGAGCCACTTATGGTTTTTTAGTAGTTTATTGGAAATAAGAGTCTCACGTTCCTTAGTGCCCAGGCTGGCTTTAAACAAGATCCTCAGATCTCAGCCTCTTGAGTAGCTAGGATTACAGGTGTGAGCCACTATGCCTGGCCATTTGTTTACCTTTTGTCCCTCTATTTCTGTGGCCCCCCACCTTGCCCTCTCAAAAACAGATAAATGAACAAACAAGACATAAACAAAAACAACAACAAAGAAAAAAATCTCTTTTCCATTTTCCTGGGGTTCCTTTTGATACATACTATTTTATGTGATCAGATACAATTAGGTCTTGGGTCTCTGTGTTCCTCTCTTAAAATATACCCCTTTGGTTTCACTGTGTGTGAATATCTAGAGTCCTGTATTTACTTTGTTCTAGTGTATTTTGGATCTAGCTTCTGATAGCTCTTTTGTAGTTTATTTGTTTATTTATTTGTTTTTGCCAGTCCTGGGCTTGAGCTCAGGGTCTGAGCACTGTCCTTGGACTTTCTCAAGGCTAGAGCTCTACCACTTGAGCCTCAGCACCACTTCAGGCTTTTTCTAAGTATGTGGTACCAAGGGTCTTTGTGCATGCTAGGCAAGCACTCTACCATTAGGCCAAACTCCCGGACCTAGTTCATTGTTTTTTAAAAAAAAAATCCCATAAGGTGGAAATGGGAACAAACCATTGTGTTGGTTTCTCACCCTGGGAAAAAGAATTAGAAGAAGGTTTAAGTGTGTGAACTTCCTGTTGAGTTAGATGTCCACCTGGATTTGGAGGAGCGGCTGGCAAAGTTTATGAAGACCGAAGAGGCCATCATTTACTCATATGGATTTTCCACTGTGGCCAGTGCGATTCCTGCTTACTCTAAGAGAGGAGACATCATATTTGCGTAAGTAGCATTTCTGATCAGGATTCCTTCCACAATAATGCAAAGTGTCTCAGAGGGGTCATGCGTGGAACGTACTGCTTTTTTGTTTTTGAAAAAAATATTTCTTTACCCCAAGCCAAGGGTTGTTAAGACCTTCTCCCAGGGTGTTTAAAAGTGCTGGGGCTGGAAAGTGGAACATGAGGTATTGTGGAGTGGAGAAGAATGGTGACGTAAGAATGGAGGTGGACAAATGGAAGGATAGACTATGAAGCCACAATGTCTTTAGTGGAGGGGATGTATGAGATTGGGAGAATTAGGGAGAATGAGGGAAGGGATGACATTTAGGTACATTATCCTCACAGTTGACGTGTTGAGTTTACTTTGTACAGCTAAAGATAATAATGAAAGAACAGAATATCTTTTTCAAAGAATCCAGCCCTTGTTCCTAATGGTTTTTTTTTCACTGAAAATCCATCCGTTAGAGCTACAGTTTTGCCCTTGTGATGGTTAATTGGAAACAAAAGCCTCACCGACTTTCCTGCCCAGGTTGGCTTTGGACTGTCATCTTCATATCTCAGCCTCTTGGGTATCTAGTATTACAAGCATGAGCCATTGATACCCAGCTTCCCGGCTTTTCTTACAGTGAAATTTTTAATGTATATATTCCTTTAGCTTTTTAAAATGCACTGCATAATTATGTTCACATTTTCTTGAGCCATTGGCTGAGGGCCACTTAAGTCTCTTGACACTTTTGAATAATGCTGCAGTGAATGTGATAATACAAATATCTCTGACATACTGATTTCATTTCTTTTGGAATACTCACCCAGGAGTAGAATTGCTAGATAATTTAATTTTTCTAGTGGGCTGGTCATGGGGCTTGAACTCAGAGCCTGGATGCTTTCCCTGTGCTTTCTTGCTTAAGGCTAGCACTCTACCACTTAGCCACCACCCTACTTCCAATCTTTTGGATGCTTAATTGGAAATGAGTCTCACAGACTTTCTTGTCCAGGCTGGCTTTGAACCATGATCCTCAGATCTCAGCCTCAGGATTACAGGATTAATTTTTAAAGAAATCTCCATCTTTTTCATAGTGTCTTTACTGAGTTACATTCCCACCAACAGCATGCAATACTGATTATCTTCACTATGATGAAAAATGCTTACTCAACAGGTGCCAGTGGGATCACGGTTTGAATCCAGCCCTTGCAGGAAAGTAGGTGTGATTCTTACATCCAATTTAAAAAATAAATAAATAAAAGAAAAGGAAAAAAAAATTACTAAAAAGCCAAAACTGGAGGAACAAAGAGTGAACAAGTGAAAGATTCCATTTCACAGTCTTTACAGCCCTTGTTCTATACGAGGAGCCAGTCTAGGCTTGGGGACTTTGTCCCTAGTCACAGCACTGTGGTATTATCACGGATGAATCATCCCCAGACTCCTATGCCATACCTGTGGCCAACCAACACTAAGCTTGTGACACACCATTAGAGCCCATCTTGCCTATAGACCAGCGCAGCACATAGGAAGAAGAAGTGTACAAGTAAGTGCACATTGCTCTAGGCTGCCCTTCTTTTGAAGCGTACTCATTGCTCAAGACAAGCACAGCCAATCATAGGTAGTCCTGGCTGTAATAAAAGTCTAATACATCCTGGTATGTGTCTTTCTTCAGCTTCAGAACTAGTCCAGAATCTCTGTCCTGAGAGTGGCGGTGCTGTCCAATGTTAGGGTGCTTCTGCTAGGCACTGAGTTCTAGGTTATATTCCTGTGCTTATTACTGTCTTGTTAACCTCAGTGAGTGGGGTCTTACGTCATACTCTGATGCCCCAGGAGTCTCTTAGCCTCCTAAGCTAAGGTGACTAAATTTTATAGCTACAAGGGCTTGCATGGTGTCAGTCACAACAAAGCCCACCTAGCAGCTGGTGATTATTGAGGCTGAAACACCTGCCTGGTGTTCAGCAGGTCCAGAAATCCATCTGAGAGCACTGACCTGGAAGTAGCTGAGTTACCCAAGGTCAGGGAATAGGGGTAGAAATAATCTTTTGGCTATCAAGGCTGATGCTAAGGTCACAATCCAGGGTGAAGTGTATACCCTGGGCCCACTCAAGGCTGACAGTGATACAGGCCAACACAGGTTTCCACTTGGTGCACAGGCAAGCCTAAAGGTTTCCTCTGTTCTGCATATGCAGCCTTCTTTTCTACGCAGTGGCAGCCTGGCACTGAGCTCAACACAGTCCTATGCTAGTTTTATACCTTGCTTTCCAGCAGGTGGCGTCCTCTTCCCAGTGCACAGCCACAGGTTGGAGGAAAGGTGGTAAAAGCAATTTCTTTGTTACCAGGTCCAGTGGCTCAGCCTGCAGTTCCTAAATAGTTGGACCTTCTCAGCTGGTTCATATTTTCCATATTCTCTTCTCCATCTGTGAGAGACTGCTTGACGTTAAGAGTGAAAATGGTGTTTGGTAGATTGATTTTGTTGAGTTGGTTGGGATACAACATGATGGCTATCTTGAGTTTCTTTCCTTTCATTGAGCAGCCATAAGATTTGCATGTGGTAGGCTTCAGCAAAGTAATTATTTACCTTATCTTTTTTTCTTTCTTTCTCTCTCTGTCTCTGTCTCTCTCTCTTTCTCTCTCTCTTTTTTTTTTGTGGGTCATAGGGCTTGAACTCGGCCTGGGTGCTGTCCCTGAGCTCTTTAGCTCAAGGCTACCATCTTACCCTTGAGCTAAGCCCCACTTTCCATTTTGTAGAGGTTAATTGGAGATAAGAGTCTCAGGTCCTTTTGTGCCTGGGCTGGCTTTGAACCTTGATCCTCAGATCTCAGCCTCCTGAGTAGCTAGGATTACAAGCGTGAGCCATCGTGCCCGGCTACCTCATTCTTTCTTCCATTGAAATTGGTACAGATTCATAATCACTTGTGAAAAATAAGGTGGGTATTCTTATATCCTTATATCCTCCTTCCAAGTCTATTTTTCTGTTTTGGGTTGTTTTTTTTTTCCAGTCCTAGGACTTGAACTCAGGACCTGGGCACTGTCCTTGGGCTTTCTCAAAGCTAGCACTCTACCACTTGAGCCACAGCACCACTTCCAGATTTTTGTGTATGTGGTACCAAGGAGTCAAACCCAGGGCTTTGTGCATACGAGGCAGGAACTCTACCACTAAGCCACACTCCCATCTGTGTGTGTGTGTGTGTGTGTGTGTGTGTGTGTGTGTGTGTGTGTGTGTTTTCCTCTAAATTCTTAGTCATTAGTTTTCAGGAATCTAACTGTGACACCTCTTGGCATCTATTGATTTTGGATTAACCTGTTTGGGTAAATGCAGTTTTTTAATCATTAGGTTTAAATGACTGCACATTTAAATGACTGGTAGGGTTGCCAGTTGGCTATTGTTTCTTTGGGTACTCTTATAGTCCCACCCTCTTTCTCTTCTTGGAGTCTAGTGCTACAACTGATGGGTTGTTTGGGGGGGGGAGGTGTGAATTTTTGTGTGCCTGGCCTGGACCTTGAATTCAGGTCCTGAGTGCTGTCCCTGAGTTTTTGTGCTCAAGGCTAGCATTCCACCAGCTTTTAGGTGGTTAATTGGAGTCTTATGGGCTTTTTTGCCCTGACTGACTTTGAATCATGATCCTCAGACCTCAGCCTGCCAAGTAGCTAGGATTCCAGGTGTGACCCATTGGCACTCAGCAATGGTTCTTAGATTACTTTCGATACTCTCAGGAGTTCTTTCTAGTCTGTGTTCTCTGGTGTGCACCGTGAAGCATTTCTATTTTATCTTTCAGTTCTTCCTTTCCTGCTGACACTCTTTTGGTTTTATTGTCAGTACCAATATCTGCATAGGATTCTCCTTTGAAGTTTCTGTTATATATTTTTATGTTCAGATTTTCTATTTTATTTCATTCATTTTAGATCTACTAACATTATTCATTGAAACTTTTTTTCAAATCCTAGCTTCTCTGATTTTTATTAGATCATCTTGGGATCCTTTACTGTCCAGTATTTATATTTTTTTGTTTTCCTTTATTCTGCGTGATATTTTCTGTCCTCAGTGTGTTCTACTATTCTGTTCTACTACTGGAGACCAACCCAACCTTTTCTAAACCATCTGTTTCAACTAGCTTTGTATGACACTGTTATAAATAGAGAGAGGGGTGGAGAAGACGGCTGCCCATTCCTGCCTGGACGTTCAATCCCAGGGACCTATATAAGCTCTTTTGACACCCAGGAAGGAGATTATATTGTTGCTGCAAGGTGATTATGACCATTGTGATTTTCCTTTCAGCCCAGGTGGAGATGAGGAGGGCATCTCATTACTGCTAGGTGAGGATGAAAATGTGTACTCCAGTGGAGTGGGAGTGAAGGTCTGCTGTAACCAGCTGGCACATTGCCTGGCCCTTTTTGACAGCCTTACAGAAAAGATGTGAGGTGCCTCTGTTATAGCCCTTGAGATCCCAAAATCCAGGTTCTAGTGGGGATGAGTTAGCTGTTGATTTTTTTTTTCTGGGGTGGTTTGCATAGTAGAATGGTTACTGTCTACCAGGTTTCTGTGCCACTGGGCTGCTGATACTGCTTCTCCAGGCAAAGTAATGGCAGAATAATCAGTCAGAAATGGCACTGACAGTGAGATGTTTTGTATACTTCTCAGGAAGAGCAAGTATGTAAGTAAGGTATATGCCTCCCATGAGAATCATCCACGTTTTGGGGAGGTTAGAATTTGGCAAGAGGTATGGTTCATTCAATAAGATAGCTGTTTGGGGAAGAATTCTCAGATTGAAGAGAAAACAGGGCCATGGAAGTATTCAAACATGTTCTATTTGTCTTGTTCCAGTTAACATTAGCAGCATTTGTTTTGTGAGAACGTTGGCAAGAGCCTTTCACCTGAATGTGGTACCGCTCTTCCTCTCAGGGATAAGGCTTCCTGCTTTGCTATCCAGAAAGGATTACAGGCATCACGAAGTGACATCAAGTTATTTAAACACAATGATGTGGCTGACCTGGAGCGACTACTAAAAGAACAAGAGATTGAAGATCAAAAGGTATGAGCCTTTGAAGAAAATTATATAGTTCCTTTGTACTTTCTAACCAGCTGAATTATATATGAGGTGGTAATTTGTCATTGAGAACTTGCCTGCAGATCACATTTAGATATTAAATAAGGGTGTTGCTGATTATTAAATGCATTTTGGACTGGAGAGAGTCAAGCCTGACCATAATTGCCTGTCATAGCCATAATTAGATAGAGCAAGCGTAGGGAATGGGAATCTAGGCAGCTGTCTTCAGGGGGTTGAGGGAGACTCAGCATGCTCTTGATGAGTTGGAGAGCTGTCTACTATCATCGAAATGGTTAGCACCAAGAGTCATTACTGCTTTAATGAGATGTGTTCTAGTAAATTCAAAAAAGACATATCGGAATATATGTGACTTACATGGAAAGAAGAAACGCAGGTTGTAATTTCTTAATTCATGAACAATGTGAGACCATTTCCCTGGACCACCCTTCTTGTGGAGCTCCAAGCAGCTGCTGCCTGTGCATAGAGCCTCAGTGCCCTGCATCGGGCTCCTTGTGCCTCCCTCCAGTCGTTTTCTCAGGTCGTTCCCTGGAACCTCTCTAGCTCAGGGTGATGGTGGTTTGAAAATTGGTTTCTCAGTGTGCTGATAGGAGAATGGCAGAGGAACTCTATCCAAGGCATCACTGTGAGGATTACGATTTCCTTTCCCAGGCCAGTCCTGGGCCTTGATCTGAGGGCCCGGTTGCTTTCCCTGAGTTTTGTCACTCAAGGCTAGTGCTCTACCTTTTTGAGCCACAGCTCTACTTTTGGTATTTGGTAGTTAATTCAAGATAAGACTTTCACGGACTTTCCCACCCAGGATTGGCTTCAAACCCCTCAGATCTCAGCCTCTTGCTATTCAAGAACCACCAGTGCCTGGCATCTGCTTGAGTTTATTAGAAGATTTTTTTTTAATACGTGGATTTGTGGATAGCAACAAGAACAAAATTGTCCTGAGATTTCATTTTACTTTATTGCTTGTTTTTGTGTTGGTTTGTTTTTTGGTAGTACTAGCTATTGAAGTCAGGATTTTGTACTTGCTAGGCAAATGCTATTGTCACTTGAGCTGTGCCCCTAGTCTTTTTGCCTTTTGTTTCTTTTTCAGGTAAGGTCTCACTGGGCTTTTCTCCAACTGCAAAACTATTTCTACCTACTAAGTTAACCAATATCACCGGTCTGTACTACTTGTCATTCCCAGCTTGGGTTTTTGTTTTTGTTTTTGCCAGTGCTGGGGCTTGAACTCAGAGCCTGGGCACTGTCCTTGAGCTTTGTCAAGGCTAGCACTATGCCACTTGAGCCACAGCACCACTTCTGTCTTTTTCTGTGTACGTGGTACTGAGGAATCGAACCCAGGGCTAGGCAAGCACTCTACCACTGGGTCATACTCCTGGCCCTCTAGCTTGTTTTTGAGAGTGTGTCTCAACGACTGTTTCCTGGGCTGGCCTCAAACTTCAGTCTTCCTATGTATGCCTATGTATGAGTAGCTGGGTTGTACAAAAATTGGTTCCCCAACCAATTTTACTTTTTTACTGACTGATGTCATCTTTTCCTACCACAAGTAGTCTTTTTAAATAATTTTATATTTTGGTTTTTCAAATTCATTTTTGCATAAAAATCGGATAACTTTTAATGTTCTCTACTTGCCCACCTGCCTCTCCTTTGAAAGCAACTTTAAACATCTCTTTCATCTAGCTTGTCTTGATTCTTGAAGTTTGAGTAGCCTCAGTAATTTGCACTTTTATAGAACTCAGCAAACTGCATGGTACAGCTACAGGTGCTGAAACATTCCTTAAAGTGTTGTGCTTATACCTGACTTTCTTAATTCCCCTAGGGGCAGAAGCAAAAAGCTTTTTTTTTTTTTCTTTTGCCTGTCCTAGGGTTTGAACTTGGGGCCTGGTTGCTGTCCCTGAGCCTCTGTGTCTTCAAGGCTAGTGCCCTACCACTTGAACCATAGCACTAGTTCTGGCTTTTTCTGAGTATTTTATTGGAGATAAGAGTCTCATGGATTTTCCTGTCTAGTTAGCTTTGAACTACAATCCTCAGATCTCAGCCTGTTGAGTAGTTAGAATTGTATGTGTGAGATACCAGCATCTAGCCTGAAGCAAGAAACTTTGAGTAGAACAGCAGTTGTGAATTTTATTAGTGGAACTCAGTTGTTGTTGTTGTTGTTGTTTCAGTCTGACACACCTGAAATAGATTCATATTCTTACCATTAAGATATTAGTAACCCGGTGTGGGTAAGGTGTGAGAGGTAACTATTATTTGAACAATTCCCTTCACCTCACAACTTGAACTTGATTAGACAGGATTGCAGTTCAATTTTACTGACTTGGTAAGTCAGTGAAGAGTGGGAGGGAAAGGGCTTTCGTGTGTCTTGGAGGTGAAGTTACCTGGCATTTGCCTGTTTTGTAACTTGTTATAGAAAATCTCAGCTGCGTACAAAGGACCCTCCCGGTCCTCCTCCTGCTGTCGTCAACATTTTGCCATGGTTTCATACCTGAGCTTCTACCTGCTCTTCAGACTATCTCCATTACGGTTCTTTCCTTTTACATAAAACTTACAGACATTGAAATGGGCCATTCTTAGCCATAGCATCACTTCATCATGATATACCTTTCCTGTCGACCAGAAGGTTCCATCAGACTTGTTCTCATCATTCTGGGATGGGAAGGTTTTGCTTCTCCTTTAATGTTGTCAGAATGTATAAATAGTAAACGATCTCAAATTGCCAAGTCTTAAATTCATTCAGACCTTTTACATTTAATTTTTGTGGTACTGGGGATTCAACCCATGGCTTCACATTTGTCAAGCAAGTGCTCTACCGCTTGAACAATTTTCAAAATGGGTACTGTGAGGTGAAAGTTATAGACAGTATGTAACTGATTTTGTATTTTCAGACTGAAATTAAGGATAACTTTTTTTTTTTTTTAAGAATCCTCGCAAGGCTCGTGTAACTCGACGTTTCATTATAGTAGAAGGATTGTATCAGAATACTGGAACTATCTGTCCTCTTCCAGAATTGGTAAGCAATCATGTTCAATCATTATTTTAGTGATTATCCTATTTGGCAGATTCGTATTGGTTTATGATTACATCTGACATATAATGTCTGTACTGTTTTTCATACTAGGTTTCAAATGTACATACCAGGCAAGTAGATTAACAGTAAAAGTCAAAAAACTGACTTTAAAACATAAACAGTGGGATACAGAATTCATATGTATGGAGATGTCACTATGAAATCTCCCCATATAATTGAGATAAATAGATAGATAGATAGTCATTTAAAAGACTAATCAGTACTTAGCTTTTAGACAGGTACTCTACCATTTGAGGCATGTCTCCAGCTGTACATAGATTTTAGAAACCAACTTTATTGAGACAAAATAAATGTTGACAGATATGTGTATGTAAATATGTTGTATATATATTTGTAATATATACTGCATATTTAATAAATAATGTAGTTTAAAAATATGTTTTAATAGAATGTACTTTATGTGTAGAATTCCTATCACTACCACTACCACAGTTGAGTTATAGAACATTTTCTTCTAGTAGATCCTCTCAGGTTTCTTGGTAATCAGTACCATTCTCTGGTTTCACACAAAGCATGATGTATTTTCTGTTCCTCCAGATTCGTTTTACCTTTGTAGAATTTTATATAAATGAAAGCCAAAAACATGTTTTGTTTTGCTGATCCTGGGGACTGTCCTTGGGCTTTCTCAAGGCTAGCGCTCTCCCACTTGAGCCACAGCACCACTGCCAGCTTTTTCTGTGGATGTTGTACTGAAGAATTGAATCCAGGGCTTTGTACTTGCTAGGTGAGCACTCTACCACCAGGCTATGCTCCTGGCCCCATAAATTGTTGCTATTAGGACAGATACAGGATTAGATTTCTGTGACCCTCTGGTCACAACATTTTGTTCAGTATATAATATGTCTTGTGCACTTTTCTGTTTAGAGACACCTTCACTAGCAGGGCATTGGTGGCTCATTCCTATCATTCTAGCTACTTAGCAGGCTGAGATCTGAGGATCACAGCTCAAAGCTAGCTCAGGCAGGAAAAATCCATGAGACTTTTTCTTTTTTTTTGGTCAGTTATGGGGCTTGAACTCTGGGTCTGGGCGTTGTCCCTGAGCTCTTCGGCTCAAGGCTACTGCCCTACGCCTTGATTTCAAGTGGTTAATTGGAGATAAGAGTCTCATGCCATGAGCCACCGTGCCCGGCTTTTTTTTTTTTTTTTAATAGAGTAGATTTTTGTCAATTACAGGGCTTGATCTTTGGGTCTGGGTACTTGAGCCACAGTGCCACTTCTGGTTTTATGGTAGTTAATTGGAGATAAGAGTCTCACTAACTTTTGTGCTGGGGCTCGCTTTGAACGGAGATCCTTGGATCTCAGCCTCCTGAGTAGCTAGGATCACTGGCATATTTCCAAATTAACCACTAAAAAAACCAGAAGTGGAGCTGTGGTATAAGTGGGTATCACTAGCCTTGAGAGAAGGGGAAACAAAAATCAAAACTCAGAAACAATGCCCAAAACTCTGAGTTCAAGCTCCAGGACTAGCCAAAAAAAAACAAGAACAAAAACAAAAAAACCCACCTTCTTTATAGATTATTAATTATGAGCTTGACCCAAACTACCTTCCTGCTAGAATAATACTTTTCAAATACTTACTTTCCCATAAGACATATTTCAGTCATCCCTTGAAAACATCTCAGCATTTCAGCATTACCATTTTAAATGCAAAATCACCAATAAAATTGTGGGCAATGTGGCAATCATGACCACTGGAAGTATACTTTGGAGTGGTCTGTTGAGCCTCAGCTGGGAATACTCAGTTCTTTACCATATCACCCTTGCACATGCCTTCTGACATAAGTGATGGCTGGGTTGTACGATTGATATTCTTTTGGGGTTTACAAATACATTTTAGCAAATAGGCAAATTTATAAATATGGAATACACAAATGCTAAAGGTGAACTGTAATTTATTTGAAATACATTTAACGTGCTACTAATGATCACTTTTAAAATTGGGTTTTATTTAACACCCAGGTTAAGTTAAAATACAAATACAAAGCAAGAATCTTTGTGGAAGAAAGCCTTTCATTTGGAGTCCTTGGGAAACATGGCCGAGGAGTCACTGAGCACTATGGGATCAATGTAAGTCTTCCACTGGGGAAATTTACCTTCCTGTAGAATATGTGTGCATCTAATCTAGGCATATTTTTGTGGGCACAAGATTGTGTTCCTCATCAGATCCTGGTTTAAATGGATGCAGACAAAAATGAAAGTTTGGTGAAACAGTCTTTGAACACAGAATATTCAATGGTATGTCACAAACAGTTGATATTTAGATACCGATTTTCTGACTGCTTTTCAAAGTTTATCTTTTAGTCCTGTAGTACATACTGAGAGTAATAGATGCATAACGTGTTTTAAGAATACTTTGATTGATTTAGTTTTATTTATTTGGAGTACTTTCTATAGCAAAATCCAGCCAGTTCACTACTTTAGCAAGAAAATAATTTTACTTTGTAGCCCTTGCATGTTTTTAATATCCCATGGTCTTCGATTTTATCTCCTTTTTTTTTTTTTTTAATTATCTGTAAGTAGTATCAGGAAGAGAGATATCCATGCTTGCAGTCCTGCCAGCCATAGATTTTGTTTGACTAATCCAGACATATTAAAGATGTACTAAAGGAAGTTGAGATTTTTGTTGTTTTTGTCATTTGTGGGGCTTAAACTCAGGGCCTCGGTGTTGCCCCTCAGCTCTTCTGCTCAAGGCTCATGCACTACGACTTTGAGCCCAGCCCCGTTTCCAGTTGTTGAGTGGATGGTTGGAGATAAGAGTCTCACAGGGACTTCTCTGCCCAGGCTGGCTTCAAACCAGCCCTCAGCCCCCCAAGTAGCTAAGACTTTAAGCATGGACCACCGGTACCCAGGAAAGAAAGGATTTTGTCTCTGAGCTTTGCACTGTCTAGTTTTCATTTTCTTGTTAGTTGAGGAATAACCATTGGTCTTTCTCACTTGTTATGGCAGATTGAAGATATTGACCTTATTAGTGCCAACATGGAGAATGCTCTTGCTTCTATTGGAGGTTTCTGTTGTGGCAGAACTTTTGTAATTGACCACCAGGTAAACTATGAAATTGATGGCTACTATTAAATTGGTCAGAGTACATCTTTGAAATACAACATTTTTGTTTTTGTTCAGTGGTACTATGAACTGAGCACGGGGCTTTATACTTGCTAGACAGGGGCCCTGTCTCTTGAGGTATGCCCCCAGCCATTTTTTACCCAGGCTGGCCTCAGACCGAGATCTACCACCTATTCTCCACGGTAGTTGAGTCACAGCCACAGACAACCACACTAGCTTATTAGTTGAGATGTGATCTCACTGCCTTTTTGCTCAGTTTGCTTGAACTACAATCATATAGCTTTTACTGATTTTTAGAAAATAACTCAAAAATATTTAACTTGAGAAATTATCTCCCTTTTAGTTTTATTTTTCTATGAGCATAGTGCTTTTTCTTGACTAGATCTTACCCTCTCACTTTATTTACACATTATTTTGTGGCTGACAGGGAAATTCAGTGTCTTTCAAATGTTTACTCTTCTCACTGCCCAAAGAAAAGGGAATGTTTATATGTAAGGTTTTGACTTGTTTCTTCTCAGCGACTCTCTGGCCAAGGATACTGCTTTTCAGCTTCGTTACCCCCCTTGTTAGCAGCTGCTGCCATTGAGGCTCTCAACATCATGGAAGAGAATCCAGGTACAGTCTCAATGCTCAGGCTATGTTAACTGTGTCAGTGGCTTGCTTTGGGGGGAACTTAGTAAAAGGAAATTATTTACCAGACACAACTCTAGTGCCGAGTTACATGACAAGATGAGCATTTCGAATCCAGAAATCCAAAATTTTCTGAGCATAAGTAATATCAGATTTTAGATTTTTAGAAATTTAGCCAGGAATGTTCACGTAAACACTACAGAATTGGGGCTGGAGGCATGGCTTACACAGTAAGGTGCCCGCTTCACAAATATTACTGAATCTGAAAAACTCGAAAATCTGAAACATTAGTCATCCCAGCATTTCAGAAAGGGGATACTAGCCCATATCTGGCATTTATAAGAAGAATGGCAGTAGAGAAACTGCCCTGGTCTCAGAAGTGGAGGCCAGAGCTTCAGTCCTTATGCTTGGAGCTGGAACCAAAGCCTGGCTGGCTTTCTGGCATGCAGAGATGCCAGGAGGAGAAGGTACACTCAGTCAGTGCCAAATGTAGATGCTTTCACTCCTTTAAACAACTAATCATGGTTTGGTTTACAGTTTTTTGAAAAATGAACCAATGCCCACAAACTCAAGTGCAGGTTTGGGATCTATATAGTATTAGAACTATTGTTAGTTCCCTACTTCAGACTTTCAGTCACCAATTCATTCAGCCTTGCCAGTACTGTTTTGTCAACCACCAACTCAGTGGGCAAAATACAAAGTCAAAGTAGAATTTAAAATGTGGCCACTGTCTATAATAGGACTGCCTTTTCAAATCTTAAAATGGAGAGGAGAACAGGAAGCCGTACCTGGTACTTGATATACATAGCCTTGATACGAATTCAGAACCCAGAAGGCTTTTGAATGTGTCTGTGTGAACAGTTAGATGCTCCCTTGTGAGGTACTTTGTAACCTCATCTCTTGGTCAGCTATGATCATTTTTTAGTTTTCCTTCAACAGAAGGAGAATACTTCAAAATGCTTTACTTTGATATGGTAGATTTTTAAAAAATCAATTGTTTAAATCAAGAAATAGGTCATTGACTAGGTGCTGGTAGTTAATACCTGTAATCCTAGCTACTCAGGAGGCTGAGATCCAGGGATTGTGGTTCCAAGCCAGCCCAAGCAGGAGAGCAAGAAACTCTTATCTCCAATTAATTACAAAAACAACAAAGAAAGAAAAAAAACCCTGGAAGTAGAGCTGTGGCTCAGTGATAGAGCACTAGACTTGAGCAAAAGAAGATCAGAGACAATGCCCAAGCCCCTAGTTTAAGCCACAGGACTGGCACACACATATAGAGGGTAGGGAGGCAGGCGAGGAGAAGGAGAGGGAAAGAAGGAAGGAAAGAAAGAAAGAAAAAAAAAGAAAAAATCAATTTGTTCCATTTTCTTCTTAGCTGGAATCTGTAGAGTCTTGGCAAGAATAAAAGCCATTGTCTTGGAAGTCATGATTCTCAGATTTGGTAGAATAGGGTGAGAAGAGGCTAGTCAGTGTCAAAAGACTAAGTTCAGTGCCCCCACAGAGCATATGGAAGGATTTGTAGCCTTTTAGCTTGATGAACTTGAATTGAGCCTTTAAAATTATTTGGGTGTTTGTGGTATATCAGCCTGGAGCTTGAATAAAGGGCTTAGTGCTATTCCTAAGCTTTTTTTCTTAAGGTTAGTGCTCTGCTGTTCGAGCCACAGCTCTACTTGCAGCTTTTTGTTGGTTAATTGGAGATCAGCGTCTCATAGACTGTACTGTGGGCTGGCCTCAGACTGAGATCCCTAGATTTTAGCCTCCTGAGTAGCTAGGATTACAGGCCTAAGTCACTGGCATCCACCCTTTAAAATTCTTTTTTATTTAGTACTATCAACTTTGTCGATTAATCAATACATCAACAATTTTTTCCATTTAGATATTTTTGCAGTATTAAAGAAAAAGTGCCAACAAATTCATAAAGCTTTACAAGGGTAAGTTTTGTATTTTTTGCTAACATAAAGATTATCTATAGCGCACTTAATGAAAGGTTCTATAGGCTGTAATCAATGTAATGCCTCTGCAACCAGGAAAACAACTCAGTTCACCCACTTTGGTTTATTTGTATAAAACTAAAGCAACCATTTATCCTTGTTGGCAAGAATCATGCTTTTTTTTAAAAAAAATTCATCATACTAATAAAATTCTATATCAATATGGAAGATAAAATAACACAGCATCTTACTTAGTCCAAGAAACAAGCAAGGTAAACACTGGAGCATTTCTGTATTGCCACAGAATAAATATATTATGGAAGGTAATTGGGTGTTACTAGGGTCCTGCTGTCCATGTTACTATTTAGTAAATTTAAGACATGAAAAAGAAATTGGGAATCTTATGAATGTTTTCTTTAAAAATAAAAAATCCTTAGTTTTAATTTTTTTAAGATTCCTTTTAAGGTTGAGAAAAAAAACCGAGATTAGTGACATCTTCAGTTTCTGGTTTCTTAAGAAATGATCTCACATTGCCCAAAGTGTTTCCTTTTTGCCTCCTAAGAAGAAATATGTCTCTGCAGTCCTAAAAGCCCTGTCTCTTATGCAAGATAAGGAAATTACATGTGTTACTGAACAGAAAGGGCAGTTGATAAGTGAAGTAGTAATCACAGCTGTTCTAGATAAAATAAAGGGCAGAGACAATGACAGTTCTGGGTGTGTCTATACAATAGTAACAAGTCTTGCATGATTTATAGTAGGAGAATATACTTACATCAGTTCTAGTTGCATTGGTTTGTGAAATATTAATTTACTAACTCATTGGAGGCAGTACCAATCTCAGATGCCCTTCAGAATCCAGGCCTTACCTTTTCTTCTGAAATCTTAGCCATCTGTCATCATTCCACCCCTTCTTATAGATAGCCTCACCTCATGCTGTCACTTAGGAATTTCCTCTAGAACCTACTTTCCTCTAGGGACATCAGTGATACCAGTTACACCGATTCTCACTTTACCTAGCTACTAAGTCTACCATGTTACTAAGTCCGATAGACCATCTTCAGAATACAAATATGGCTCAATAGTTTTCCACAGGTGACCTTTTTTTTCCCCCTTCTTTGGAAGGCTTGGTGCTTATCCATCTGTAAATATTTGTCAAATGTTTTCTTCAAGTTCCAGGCTCTGAAATACAGCTTCTCCATTTCTAAACTTGAGCTATATAGTTCTGCGTCTATGTGGCTTTTCCTAAGCTTCTGTGGCAGTCAGCATCTAGCTGCAGTACTAGGTCACTGATTCTCTGTGGTTCCTTCTTTCTCAGTTCTGTTCTACTTAATACAAAAGTTGAGCCCAGGGACCTGGAGTTTGGCCTAGTGGTAGAGTGCTTGCCTAGCATGCATGAAGACCCGGGTTCGATTCCTCAGTCCCACATACATAGAAAAAAGCCAGAAGTGGTGCTGTGGCTCAAGTGGTAGAGCTCTGACTTTGAGAAAGCCCAAGGAAGGACAATGCTCATGCCCTGAGCTGAAGGCCAGGATTGGCAAAAAAAAAGTTGAGCCGATTTGGTCAAACACTACCTGGATTTAGACCTCTGGTGTCTTGAATTATTTGAGGAAAAGAAATAGGAAAGTGATATGAGTCATATGAAATGCTAATTTGAAAAGGAATTTTTTAAAGTTTCCCTCTGAGAAAAGAAGACCTAAGAAAACTAGTACTTCATGGTATATACCCATTTACATAGGATATAAGTTTTTAAAGTATATGGTTTAGTTTTGACCTTGGTAAATGCTGTTCCAGATGCCCTAGATTCTAAAATTCCATCATTCAGACCTGCAGCCTACTTTATTGAGTACTCATAGAAGATATAGTACATTTAAAGACGATGATACAAATTAATAATTTGCACAGGTAGTTTGAAAACAAGGTCAGATTAGTTTCAATTCCTCACAGTAGTCACAGAACACAGTTGTTTTATATGTGTTCCATCACTACAGTAAAATTGCTAAAGCAAAACTGATAAAGAGAAAAGACTGATTTTTGACTTAGTTTTGAAGGCTGGAAGCTCTGGTCAAATGGCCATATTATTTGGGCCTTTGGAAAAGCCAGAACATAGGACAGACTAAACCACACGCCTCATAGTTCAGGAAACAGGAGAGGAGGTCAGGGCCCCATTCTGGAGCACAGCCCTAATAAACCTAAGACCTACAAGGATGGGGCAAGTCCAAGGGCTGGAGGGACCTGTGAAGAGGTGTCTGGACAGGCGGGGAGCATGCCCACTCTCCAAGAAAGCTGGTACCTCTGGAGCGCAGGGTGCCTTCCTTGTGGTCATGCACTCAGAAGCGCCTCTCCCAGCTTTTTCCTGGACCAAGAGGCAGCTCAGGCGCATCGTTCGCTTTTCTGTGGACCTTAGAGTTCCAGTGGACAGTGCTTCCATCCGAGTCACTGTGCTATCTTGCCCTGTCTTGTTCTGTCCTGCTAAGAAGGTTCAACAGTTTGGCCCTTTTCTGTTACTTCTGTGTGAGCTGCTAAGAGCCCGGAAGGAATTCATAGTGTGCTGTGTTCGCCTCTTTAGCATTTCTGGATTGAAAGTGGTGGGGGAGTCCCTTTCCCCGGCCTTTCACCTCCAGCTGGAAGAGAGCACTGGGTCTCGAGAGAAGGATATGAAACTGCTTCAGGAGATCGTAGACCAGGTGAGTGTCGGCACTTCAAGTGAAAGGCCATGCCCCTCCCTCCCTCTCCCCTAGCAGTGATTCTGCATCACTTGTAGAAAGATCTCGTTGCCCCAGCAGATGGAGGGAGTGGTGGAAAGTTGTCCCTGGGTCTCCTCAGCCAGGCCTCATGAGCTCAGTGTGCCAGTAGGCACAGGAAACAGACCTTCTCTTCCACCCAGTAGACTCCCACTCAAGCTGTGCATCTCGTCCTGTGGTGAATGTAGATATCCTTGGCATAATAGCCTTGCAGAAAATTCACTTTCTCCCCCTTACAGAGGCAAGCCCGCAGTCTTGTAGTTGGGGACAGAGTGAGTGCGTTTTACAGCCAATGCTAAACAGCTGTCCAGGTGGGGCGAACCTGCAACATAGCTCAGAGACAGCAACTCTTGAATCCAAATGTTCCTGAAAGCCTGTAGGAAGGAAAAGACCTCTACCACACCTCTAACTTGGAAGGAGCATTCCCATCTCTACCTTCTGGAAGTCCGTGTATATTACTCACTACTCCTTAGCCACACATCATTAGGGGCTCTGGGTCTTCAACCTCAGCAGCACTGCCTGTCGTGCTCACACTGCTTTCCTGTGTTCTATGTTTTGTCAGAAATGCTAGCCACCGTGGCTGCATACATCTGAATTACGTCAAGCCCTACAGTCAGAAGCACAGGTCATTTCCCTGAACACTCGGTATCCCGGACGCTGCAGCCCACACCCATCTACCACTGCAGGAGGCTCAGGAGTATGGAGTGGCTTTTCAGCTTTGTCTCCTAGCAGTTGCAGTTGGAAGTGTGAATGCCAGCCATTTCCGGGTGCTCTCAGCGTCCCTTGCTGCGTCTGTTCCTAAGGTCTAAGTCTGGGCTGCTAATGTTTTCCTTTTCCATCTGCAGTGTATGAGCAGACGCATCGCATTAACTCAAGCCCGCTACTTGGAAAAGGAGGAGAAGTCCCTCCCTCCTCCAAGGTTGGTTGACATTAAAGTATCACCTCACTTTCTTCCTCGCTTTAAACTCTTAGGAAATATGTTGTGGTTTTGGCTTTGTTTTATTTTGCTTAATATCAACAGATTAAGAAAGAATATCTAGTCTTCGATATAGCACATCACCTGTGTTCTGTTTGCAAATTAATTTTTTGTGTGTGGTATAGTTTAAAGCCAGTCCAGGAAGGAAAGTTCTTGAGTGGCAGCAGGATTTGAATGACCATAGATAGTTGACCTTGGGTATAGCCTCTCGCTTAGTGCTTTTCCATGTCCTTTGTTGTTACTCAGCATTAGGGTTGTGGTCACAGTGGAACAAACAGAGGAAGAACTGGAGAAAGCGGCGTCCACCATCAAGGAAGTAGCCCAAGCTGTCCTGCTATAGGCCACATCCAGCGGCTCCTGCCCAGCACACACAGAACACAAAGACCTCTAGCTGCCCAGGATGTGGCCCAGGGCATCAGTGACGATTGCCTCCAATCCGCCTGGGTGTGGACCAAATGTATGGCCAGAGGGATGAACACTTGTTATTTAAAAGAAAAGAAAACCCATCTAAAAGCCCCAAACCTGACTTTTTAAAAGACTAATGACAGCATATAAATGGTATTTAAATTATACTATTTAGTACTAAGTGTTTTATTGTACTAGTATTTTGTATTCTTTTTTGTTTAAAATTGGAACTTTAGTTGCTCATGTCTCCTTTCTGTAGTCATGATTTCATAAGCACTCCTTCCTATTTCATAGGAAAATGATGTGGCAACTTACTGCTAAGAGGAACACCTTGAGTGAGACTCAACATGCAGTGTTGAGGTTCAGCCTCTTCTTTCTCAGTATCTGCCATGTAAACTGAAATGGTGGCTTCTCTGCAGAGTAACATGTTGTGTGACTGTTGTAAATTTCATTATAATGTATCTGAATCACAGCGTTTTATATGCATTAATAATGGTGTTCTATCCTTCGTAATCAAATCACCTCTACCCAGAGGATACTCACTCCACTGAATATCCTATTCAGTGAGCGCTAATTTGAATCAAACACTATTTTATTTGAATAGAATTGACCTTTGCGTCGATCATGTGTTAATCTGTTTTAGGAAGAGGGCTATGGCACTGATCCCAAAATCTAAATTGTGCTCTTGATATTTTAGGATATCTTGAATCTACTGCTCGTTTTTTGCCTGGGGACAAAGCTTAGCTTTTTCACTAAGCTAAGAATGAGAACTCTTTTTCTTTTTATCTCATGAATCCAGATACCTATGATGGGAAAGCTCTTAAAGTAGTTTGTGACTGTTTATCTTTACTAGGTAAAAGCTGAGGTGTGTTCCACAGGCGGAATATCAATGTAACACCATCACTCTCTCGTACTAAAGAGGAAAAGAGTAATGCCACTTTATAATCTATGTTCATATTAACAAATGGTCTTCAACATCTTTTTAAATGACACATAGTTTTTTACCGTTCAGTTTCTATTTTGCTTGAGGTCTCTCGTACATATGTGCCTTGTGATTGCTGCTGCTTTGAAGTATACAGTACTGTTTGGGGGGTGAGTCTGTTTGATTGGTTTTATTTTTTAATGAAATAAACCTACATTCCTGGTGCTCAGTGTGTTTGTTTATATCATGAAATCAGCAGAATGATCTTGTAAGTTTAAACCTGGCAAACCCAGGGTAATATTCTTTCTGCATGGATGTTTCTGGTTTTGTTTTATTTTGTTTAAGAAAATAACTCTCACTCCTTTTATATCCAAAGAATGTGTATTAGCTCAGATTTTCTAGTTGCCAAGAACTTTGGGCTTTGACTCTGTAGAACTAGAAAAATCTCCAGAGCTATTAATTTTATGAACAGGTAAAGACCAAAGATAGTTTCTTATTTTGGGTTCTGTTTTTTCCTTTTTTCCTTTCTAAGTAAATATAGCAGCTAGATGTTTATTGTTACTTTTTTTTTAACATTCAAATGTTTCTGGGAAAGATGATAGAGTCTGCACACATTACTTAACTTCAGTCTTGGAAACAGAAATATTTCCACAAAAAGAACTAATGGTAGTATCTACATTAGAACTATAGAATGTCTACAGTATAATGGTTCATTCTCCACAAAATAGGCACTTGCTTGAAATAATATTATTTGTGTTAAATTGAGGCAAAATGCTGAGAAAGGAAGCCATCTCAAATATGAAACCAAGATTTGACATTGCTTTACAAAAAGTAAACTCTGAAGTACTATTACTGACCCTTACTTTTAAAGATTTTCCACTCAGCAATTGGCTTAGGAGAGAGGGGGCCCGCATGGCTGTCCCCGTTTTATCATCTGCAGCAAGAGGCCACTCAGGAAAGGGAGCTAGCTGTAAAACAAGTTGGGCCTGAGGAGATACCGGCATTTGATACAGTTCAAGACTCCATTCACTGTAATATGCACTTGTTTTACATTCTAAACAAAGGAAACATCTTTGCTTTCTATAACCTGCCACTCTTTGTAAAATATACTCCCATATCAGATACTGTCATTAGGAAGAAAAAGTGTATTTTTTAAAAATTGTCGGGATAGAGGGGTTGCAGTTACTTTTGTCAGGTAGTAGGTGCATTACTTCTTGCACATTCATACCCCTTCTCATGTTTTTGTCCCCATTTCTCTCCCCCACGCCCTCCCAATCATCCTGTTTCTTCCCCTTCCCTGTTTCACATAAACCAATATACATATATACAATGTATCAGGTAACAAAGTCAGATACAATAACGACATGAGATTAACCATAAGGGCAAAAAAAATAAAGAGAAGAGAAATAACCTAGAACAACAATCACACAAGATAAACCTCTTGTTTCCATTGAAAAGGTGTATTTTTAAGCCACCTAACTTCCTGACATGATGTGAATATCACCATTTTCATAGTGAACATAAAACTTGATCCTAAAAGACTAGAGGCATCCAAGGATAATTATGGCCACATAAATCTGAATATCTCCTTGCATCTGTCCCCTAAAGACTATCTTCATGATGACAGCCAATAAGAAAACCTTCAGCCCACAACTCCAGTGTGGACTAGTCTATGTAGAAAACACAGCAGCCTCACCACCCACTCACAGGCAAAAAGGGGAATGGTCTGGGGACACTTGGGGTGACAATGCAGGTAAGTCATCTCAGCCAAGAAATCAGAAGTGGGCCACTTTCCAGAGCTTCAAAGGAGAAGTAACTGAAATTCATTGCTGTTAAGCAATGCATGTATTTAATTAGATAAAACCTTAATGGAAGACAAGGGTATGTGTACTGATAATATGTAAATGTGATGTACTCTGACAAAATATCAAGAATAATAACAGTGGGAGGAGAGGGAAGGGAAAGCAATGCAAAGTAGATTCACCTGCTAGTGCCACAAAAGGAGCAAAGGGACATCAGTCAAAACCCAGAGAAAAC
This sequence comes from Megascapheus bottae, assembly GCF_031878675.1. Taxonomy (NCBI): domain Eukaryota; kingdom Metazoa; phylum Chordata; class Mammalia; order Rodentia; family Geomyidae; genus Megascapheus; species Megascapheus bottae. The sequence goes on along the minus strand of NC_143542.1, from coordinate 2,444,297 downwards.
TGGGCCCCGGTAGCTGATGCCTGTAATCATAGCTGCTCAGGAAATTGAGATCTAAGGATGGTGGTTTAAAGCTAGCCCAGGCTGGAAAGTCTGTAAGACTCTTATCTCCAATTAACCACCAGAAAATTGGAAATGGAGCTGTGGCTCAAAGTGGTAGAGTGTTAGCCCTGAATGAAAAAGCTCAGGAACAAGGCCCAGGCCCTGAGTTCAAGCCTCAGGACAAACAAACAAACAAACAAAAACTGAGCATAGTGGTTTACACGTGTAATCCCAGCTACTGGTATGAGACCTATCTGAAAAAGAAACTTAGAACTAGACGCCTGTGGCTCACATCTGTAATCCTAGCTACTCAGGAGGCTTCATGGTTTGAAGTTATTCCAGGCAGGAAAACCCATGAGACTCTTATCTCCAATTTTAAAAACACAGCCAAAAAGCTAGAAGTGGAGCTGTGGCTCGCATGATGGAGCACTAGCCTTGATGGGGAAAAAAAAAAGCTAAGGAACAGCTCTTAGGCCTCATGACTAGTACCAAAAAAGAAAGCAAAAAGCTGAGGCATGGTTCAAGCAATATAACCCTCAACTAGAAAGCATGAGGCAAAATATAAATACTGCAATTATAAAAATTTAAAAAACAGATTTTAACCAGAACAAAAGTGAAAATAACCTAAAAACATAATAGAAAATATAACAAGATATTAGGGAAGTGATGATTATTAATTAGCTTGGTTGAATTTCTAATAACATTTATAAAGATAAAAATATCACATTGCATAGCAAAATGCACAATTTTATCAGTTAAAAAGGTAAACTTGGAAGTAGTGCTATGGTTCGAGGGGTAGGGTGGTAGCATTGAGCTCAAGAGCTCAGGGACAATGCCCAGGTCAAGAGTTTAAGTCCCATGACCGACAATAATAATAATAATAAAATAGTAAAAGTAAACATAAGGGGAATTGAAATAGTAAACTGGAAATACTTAATGCAAAGAAAGTAAAGCTGGAAGAGAAGTACAATAAGAGAAATCAAAAGTCCAACTATATAAAAATTTTCATTAAAATTTGAATGTAATAAACACTAAAATGTGACTAGCTGGATATCGTGGTTCAAGCCTTTAATTCCAGCACTTCAGCAGCTAAGGCAGATCAATCTCAAATTCAAGGCCAGGTTGAGCTATAGAGTGAGATCTTGTCTCAAAAGAAAGAGAAAGAGGGAGTAAAGAAAAGAGAAACGAAGGTAGGAAGGAGGTCAAGTCCAGCCTAGACAAAAAAGCAATATCCTTAGACAAGTCAAGCATTTTGCTACACATCTGAAATCCCAGATATTCAGAAGGTAGAGATAGGAGGACCACAGAAAACAAAAGTGGATGATCCTATCTGAAAAATAATGAAAGCAAAAGGGACTGGAGGTATAGAACAAATAGTAGATCACCTGCCTAGCAAGTACAAGCATGCTGAGTTCAAATCCCATCATTGCTAAGAAAAACAAAACATGGAGTAGTTTTGAGATTGATAGGTTGGATTCAAGAAGAATAAAACGACTATGATGTTATGATACCTTTTAAAAGATACATTGAGACTCAAAGACACAAATCAGAATACATTAAATAAGTAAAAAATGGTAAGCCACACCAGTGGTCTCCATGAGAAAGCTGCAAGGGCCCATACTAAGGTAGGGAAAAAAATGTACTCAAAGATAAATACTGCTACAGATGCATACAAATAGGAATAGATGCCTAAAAAAATTTAAAGCAAAGCTGACATAATTGAAATGAGTAGACGAGGCACTAATATCTTATGCCTGTAATTAAAGCTATGGAGGAAGCTAAGACCTGAAAACTAACCCAAGCAGAAAAGTCCTCATGACTCTGGCCGGCATCTCCTATTAACAAGCAAAATGCCAGACTGGAGAGATGGCTTAAGTAGTAGAGCCCTATCCATGGGCAAGAAAACCAAACAAGAGAACATGAGGCCTGGAATTCACATCCTGATACAGTTCATGCACATGC